>NW_027496842.1:0-151994 GCF_021521415.1 Bidens hawaiensis | reverse complement strand
CTGAAACTAATGACGTTAGAACTCTGTTAGTTGCGGACCGTTAGGAAGAATTACGTCAATAGTTGAAACTGTCAGCAGCCAATTCGTTAGTTGGGAACGACAGTTGCGATCAATAAAAACCAATTTTCCAATAAAAAGACCAAAATTAAAGTTAGAAAGTGAACTGGCTTCCCAATTGGGATTTTAAATCTCTACAAACATTTGGACATGCAAACCACAAATTCTCAGTTTCTCCATCTAGTCTAGAGTCCCTTTTATCTCTCTAAAACTTCTTTAACGGTTTGTTAATTTCACTTTATACGCCATATAGTTTACAGTTTAGTCAGATTTACCACATAAAAAGACTATAAGTATAATTAGTCCTTCAGAAAAATCATAAATCTTTTTTTCTAATTAAAAAAATAAGGAAATTGAAATGTTACAAAAAAAACATAGAATAAGAAATAATATGTAGTCAAAATAAGAAGAGTTTCTAATATTTACTTTAAGCTCTTCTTAACATTCTACTCAACTCACTTCACGTCATGACTATTATGTTTTTACTTCATGCATACCAAAAGTTCCATTCATTTTTTCACGTGTTCATACAAATCCAACTATGGTCACAAGCCCTATCATGTACCGAAGTCCGAAGGTGTGCCATATGAAACTTCATTTTGAACCATCATACCTCTATTTCTTATCTATCTTTCTTTCTTTATTTTCGATCATCAGTTTGATTTTTATATGGTTTAAAGTTCGGTTTAGATTTAACATTCTTTGTACCAACCAGGAATACAATATAGCTTTAACATTTAAACAAAAACATTTAATGAAAATAAATAAGACTTTCAAGATTACAACAACAATTATACCCAGTGAAGATACTCGGTCTTATAGCTAGTGAGCTACTAACCCTTAATACTTTCATCTCTAAAGCTGCTCGCCACTCCTCTAACCAGATCTTCATATCTTGTATTCTCTTACCAACTAACACAATATTGTCTACAAACATTATACACCACGGTAGGGCTGACAATTTATACACGAGACACGAATACACGACATATATACCTACACGACTTTAACAGGTAACAGGTAAGGCCTTAACAGGTTTCGTGTACTAAAACAGGTAGACACGAAATTACCTGTTAATTTTCGTGTCTAAACAGGTATAATACCTGTTTACCTGTTAGTACCTGTTTATTTTTTAAATTAAATAAATTATAAAATATATAGGTATAACTTATATTATCCCTAACCCTAATTCTTATTTCTAACAGCCGCTCTCAAAATCCTTCCCTCTCAGCCACTCACGCAGTCAGCCAGTTCTTCCCTCTCACTCCGGCCCGTCGCTGGACATCACCAGGGTTCCCGTCGTCGGCCCGTCACCGGCCAGTCACCGACCTTCTCTCTCACGCCGGCCTTCCCTCTCACGCTGTAACAGGTAAGGCTGTTTAACTGTTTTAGGTTTGTTAGTTCACAAAAAGGCTGTAAATGGGCTGTAAATGAAATGGACTTTCAATGGCACCGTGGATGCATATCGTTTATTTATTATTCGACATTTTCTACTTTATTATTATTATACTTTGATATTTTGTTTTATTTTTTTTAACAAATAACAATACAGTTTGATATATTGCTATTATAATATAAAATATGATTACGTATTAATTATTTTAAACAGTCAACACGAAGGTTTTGACCCTTCCAACGATTAAAGAGATTGAGGTGAACGATTTGGTGACTCGGTGGGTTGCTGAGTTAATAATATGAGATTAATACTATTATAGGGCTGTTTTAGTTTAATTAGTTCACTTATTTGGTTTTGAACTTTCGATTGCTCACATTTGCTAGTATTTACAATTTAGGTAATTATGAGTGGCCCACAAAAGAAGGTGGAAAAGGCGAAGGATAAGAAAGCCAAAACAACGGTATGTTTGTTGATTCAACTATGCTTATTTTGGTTCAAGTTTGGTTTGTTTGTACACAATATTATATTAATTTATAATGTATATGTTTGTTTGTACTTTGTAGGTTCTAACAAAGTTAGTGTGGAAGAGCTCACTGAAGATATAATGTCGCTTTACATTAGTTGTGAATCAAATGCTTCAAACTCGGTGAACAATCCTAAGGTACCAACTCCAAATGCTTCAAGTAGTGTTGCTCGCTAGAAACAATGAACAATCCTAAGGTACCTCACTCTAAAACTTTCAAATAGTGTTACTTGATAAAACTATATGAATATGTTCAATTGTCCATGATTAATATGACTAATTGACTATCCTTATTTTGTGTGTAGGTTTGATTGTCTGGAATTGAAGATTTGAGAAGAAAGACCACTTGTAACTTGAAAGTTTGGAATTTCAATATATGTTTTGATTAGAATTCTCTGTGTTTTTGTCTTAAATTTGTTAAGGAGGACCATGGATTTATGTTTTATTTTAAGACTTTTATGAACTTTCCTCGACTTTTGTTTCGCTAAAAGGTTGTCAAATATGTGTTTCTAAACAACTATTATCATGTATTATCGTGTATACCAGGTATTAACAGGTTCGTGTTCGTGTTTGGGTTACAGGTACACGAAAAGTTTTCGTGTCGTGTACAGGTATACCCATTCCTTGTTCGTGTCTTATCGTGTTCGTGTCATATCGTGTACGGGTATACACGATATGCCAGCCCTACACCACGGTCCACGGGACTATCTCCTTAACTGACTTTGACAGCTCGTCTAAGACTACCGTAAAAAACGACGATAAACCAAACTACAGGGTTAATTAACGTAACTTCCACCAGTGGGACCCACACAATCACACACGTACTCACTCATGCAATAACATATCGTTACACCAATCAAAATTACCATTCTACCCCCACACACCACTCACAATCTCCCGCCTTCACATACCCTTCACCGTCATTTCGACAGTTAACTAAAAACCCACTAAGCCACCATTCTCTCAAATCATCATCATCTTCTTCATAATAACAATAATAATAATAATAATAATAATATCTCACAACCCCTTCAATGGCAACTCTTGAACCTTGCATCAAACTCACACCAAACCGTAAACGCAAGCAACGAATCTTCGAGTTCAAAAGCTTCCCGAACTCAATCGGCGATTATTCCGGTCCGTTTCGCGATAATATCCGGTCGTTTGTTAATGAATTCGGTGAACAAGTTGACACCCAGAATGTGTGGTCAACGCTGCTTCTGTGCGAGTCAAACGGTGCTGTTTTCCCGTTTTATGTTGTGGAAGAACACGTTACGGATCACTCTGTTCATAAGTTCTGCTTTCACTGCAAATTCGTTGGTTAGTTTGTAATTTAATGTGGATTTGAGTTGGGTTTAGTGTGAATTTGAGTTTGATTAGATTTAGTGTGAATTGGGTCGATGATGAAAATTTACAATACCAATTTAAATTCAAATTAATGTGGATTTGAGTTGGGTTTAGTGTTAATTAACGTCGACCCAGAAAGCATCAGTGGGTTATGTTAAATTAGATCCAGTTTAATTTCAAATTAATGTGAATTTGAGTTGGGTTTAGTTTAAATTTGAGTTGGGTTTAGTGTGAATATGGGTCGATGATGAAAATTTAAATACCAATTTAATTTCAAATTAATGTGAATTTGAGTTGAAATTAATGTGAATATGGGTTAGATTAGATTTAGTGTGAATTGGGTCGATCATGAAAATTTAAAATACCAATTTAATCTCAGATTAATGTGAATTTGAGTTGAATTTAGTGTGAATTTGAGTTGGGTTTAGTGTAAATTAACGTCGATCATGAATGTATGAGTTGCTGATGTTGAATTAGATCAATAATGAATATTGAAAGTCCAGTTTAATCTCAAATTAATGTGGATTTGAGTTGGGTTTAGTGTGAATTTGAGTTTGATTAGGTTTAGTGTAAATTGATCTTAAATTAATGTGTATTTGTGTTGCAATTAGTGTGAATTTGAGTTGTATTTAGTGTGAATTAACATCGATCATGAAGGTATGAGTTGATGGTGTTAAATTAGATCCAGCTTAATTTCAAATTAATGTGAATTTGAGTTGAATTTAGTGTAATATTAACATGTAATTGATTATTAATTGTGATACTATGAATTGAATATTGAAGGTTGGGGGCATCATTTTGTGTGTAAGAGAAGGTACCGGATAATGATCCCGTCCTACGGTGAGAAACCCCCGTTGAATGATTACGAACGGAATAACGGTTTGGAGCTCGATGATGATTCGTGTATCTTACACGGTTTGATTCACTGCAACGGCTTCGGTCATCTGATTTCGGTTAACAAACTCGATTTAGGCTCTTCGGTTTCCTTAACCGAGTCTGACGTCATGAATTTCTGGAACAGCATCTGCAATGTTCTTAAAACCAGGTATATTTCGAATTTCAGCTTAATTTGATGTGAATTTGAGTTGCATTTAATGTAAATTTAGGCAACGTGTAACGGGTCAGACCTAACCCGGACCCGTTTAGTAGTTTCTTAGGACCCAGGACCCGACACTGTTGTAAATAACTGAGTTTAATGGGTTCGGGTATCACTGGTCTTACCAGGTTTATGTAAAGAGACAATAGTCAGACCCAGAAGAACAACCCGGGCCCGTTTAGTAGTTTCTTAGGATCTGAGCCAACCCCTATTGTAAATAATTGGGTCTGTTTGATTCGGGTCTCACGGGTCTTACCTGGTTTATGTAAAACCAGGTATATTTTCGAAATTCATCTTAATTTGATGTGAGTTTGAGTTAATTTAGGTGAAGCATAACGGGCCAGACCCGACCCGGACCCGTTTAGTAGTTTCTCGGGACCCAAGACCCGACCCTATTGTAGATAACTAGGTCTGATCGCCGATCGGTTCAGGTCTCATGGGTCTTACCCGGTTTATGTAAAGAGACAATAGTCAGACCCGGGCCCGTTTAGTAGTTTCTCAGGATGCAGGCCGGCCTTATTGTAAATAACCGGGTCTAATCAGTTCAGGTCTCACGGGTCTTATTTTAGTGTGAATTTACAATGTGCAGGAAAGTATCTGTTGCTGATGTGAAGTTAGATCGATCAATCGAGTTAAGGTTAATACACGGAGTGGCGTTTAAGAACTCGTGGTTCGGAAATTGGGGGTATAGTTTTGGTAACGGAAGTTATGGTGTTACAGAGGAGAAATACAGGGGAGCGGTTCGGTTTCTAAGCGAATTAAACCTCAATAAGATTATTAACGACTTCAAAAACACTCGCAGTCGAAACAAGTTTCGACAGATTATATTAAAGTATGAGGAGTTTAGTGAATCGCAGTTGAGTTCTTTAAGCGAGCTGTTACAATGCATGCTCGAGTTTAAGCAGACTCAAGAGATCGAACGGGTAATATTATCGCCTTCGAGAAAAGTATCTAAATATGAACATTATGAATTTGATGAAGAAAGTGAAAATATAATGTGTTTGGACCAGTTTTTGACTTCTGTTCTGGATGCTGACTGTCGGTGGGCCCCGAAACGAGTCGTGTACTCGCTTGAAGTGATCGTTAAGTTGTTAAACGGAACGAACGATGCAATGTCGAGAAATGAGTTAAGGGAAGGTGCCCGAGAATATATCGCGGACACGGGTTTGATTGACTTCGTACTGAAGTCAATCAATGTTTTGAGTTTCGATAGCTATATTATTCGTCGGGTGGTCAACCCGTTGACCAGGTTCGTCGAGTTTGAGCTTCGTGAAGTTAACGTGAAGCCCGTGTCTTCGTTGTGGAAGTTAGAGCCTCGGTGGCCGAAGCAACGGCTTGAGAAGACTGCGAAAATAATTGCGAATATTTTAAAAGATCATAAGGTTATGAACATTGGAAGAAACGGCGCGATGTCGCGTAAAGATTTGAGGGATTTGGCTAGTAAATATGTCGGTGACACGGGTTTGATCGATTTCGTGTTGAAATCGGTTGATAATTTGGTTGTCGGGGATCAAATCGTGACCCGGATGAAAAACCCGTTAACCCGGTTAACGGAATTCGAGATCCGGGATCAAAACAGTGAGGAATTTGGTGGGGGTGTTTATGGGGATATGTTGTTTGTGTATAGAAATGTGTTATTGGGTTACCCGGTATGGAACTCGGTGAGTCAAGCAAGTCGACTCGTTTTGAATAGCAAGTATTTTGTTAAAGAGTGGGATTTTGGAGTGGGAAATGAAGATTTGATGATGTTGACTTGCCGGGTTTTACCGAGTTTTGACGAGTTGGATACCGAGTTGACTCGGCCGCTGCCACCTGGCGAGGCTGTTATGGTGACACCGTGGATGACAGTTGGCGAGTTGAAACAGGTGGCTCAGTTTGCATTAAGGGACACATATTGTGTGATGAGTAAGTTTGTGGTGAGTCAAATTGGGGGGTTAAAAGGGATAAATGATGACGTGGTGGTTTCGTGCGCGTTGGAGGCGGGTGCGCAGGTTTGGGTAAGGGGGTTCGGGTTGGACTTGGGTACGACGTTGAGGTATGAAGGGGGGGATGGGTACGCAATGGAATCTAGGGTGGAGTGTGTGTGTGGGGCCCGGGATGATGACGGGGAGAGGATGGTGGAGTGCGATGAGTGTCGGGTGTGGAAGCATACCGTGTGTTGCGGCATAGATGATGAGGAACTCGCACCCGTGGAGTTTGTGTGTAGTGAGTGTGATGCAAGGAGCAAGAGTGAGCTTTTGAGCCAGTAGGTTGGGTTTAAGAGATGAGAAAGGATATTTAATTAATTTATTTATTTATTACTTAATATTAGAAAATTATATATGAAATTAAAAGATTTTGGTTATGTTGGCCATTACTTGCTCTTGAAATAGCAAGGTGTTGGATTGTGAGTTTGTTATGGAAAGAGATTAAGAAACTATTACCTTAAAAAATAAAAAAGTCTGATGTTTAAAATATTATATTTAGAAGTATATTCTCAGTTTTTTGTTTTCCATAGTAGAGTATCAATTCTAGGCATTCTGCGTACAAATATGCAATTGCTCTTGCCACTCTTAGAGCTATGCGGTACCTTATTCCCCAATCAAGTATGGGCTTTCGGTTCAATAAATTGCTACCTTTAACATCTCCGTTTAATAACATGGATTGAAATCGATATACACAATCAAGATTAATTGTCAACAATATCAAGTTTTAAGAAAAATAGAACGTCAAATGAAAATGGTATATAATGAAAAGAACGATTGAAAAGCCTTACAAAGTATACACAAGCTTTAATATATACAGATGTATGTTTACAAAATTAGGTTTTATAAAATCAAATGTCAATTAAAACTAAACTGTTTTACCAAATAAATTTAAATTTAAGACTTGCAATATTTATAATATAATAATATAATGCTATAGTTTTTTCCCTTTATATAATAATAATAATAATAATAATAATAATAATAATAATAATAAAAGTCATAAAATAATTTAAGGCTGTACTGAAAAACAAGAATTGGGCTAAAGAACTAAAGTGTAAAGACATTTGATTGCTTTTGGGCTGGAAAAGTAATTAACACTGGGCTCAATACTTGTAAATTAATTGGCCCATCGGTTATGGTTGAATAATTGATTACTTGATGTGAATAAAAGATGGTTGGATTTTGCAGTCTTGATTATAATAATAATAATAATAATAATAATAATAATAATAATAATAATAGGTGAAATATTTTATTAAATTTGAGTGTTTGACAATATAGTTCATGAAAGTAACCTATCTAGCTGCCGAACCAAGCATAACTCGTATCTTAACTTTTACCCACAACCCGAAAATGACTATTAACATATTATAAAATTTTCAGAAGTTTGTTAGAAACAGGTCGGTATTATGTGTTTTTTTCTTTTTAACTTCTTATACAGTTATACTTCTAGACAATTCACTACCTATGTAAATTGTAAGCAAGCTACGTAGTTTTGTTTTAGTAACTGTAAGAACCGAATTCGTGAATTGAGTAAATAAACAGAAAATTAACAAATAGTTTTATTACTTATACAATACAATACAAGAATCTGAAATACAATACAGAATCAAAGAAATAAACCAAATACAATACAAAAAAAATGTAAACGGTTTAGCTGAGGATCGTGTTGAACAAGGGACCCTTAAAACAATATTTCGAGTCTCCCAAGAGAACTCGTTGTTTCCCAGGGTATAACAACCGGAGTAGTAGTACTACCGGAGTTAACCGTAAACCTGAAAAAGGTTCGAATAAAAGAAACCAGAAATGTAGAAGAAGTTAAAAAAACCTTGCAACAATGCTTGTGTTGTGTGTAAGGTTTGGTGTGTGTTGCAACTTAGTTTACCTCTCTATTTATAGAGGAAAAACAAGGCACAAGTTTTTCATCCCACCAATGTGGGATACACCACTATAGTATTTTCTTTCAAATACACACAATCACACATCGATATCTCAGTCATCAATGTCTATTAGTGTGCATTTATTGTGTCATAACAACTTACTAATGCACACGTAACAAATTTTCCAACAATCCCCCACATGAATGGAAATCGATTCTTCGAAGTAAGTTTCAGCAGTTGAGTATTGCCGGATAGGTAGGTGTTACCCTTTGAACCTTCCGTTGTGAAGCATACTTAGCCTCCTAGCGGTTTGTAGTCGCGATGACTTTGAACAGACCCCCATTTGTGTAGACGACAATATGCCTTCGCACAATACTCTCCCTGGTTTGGTCAACCCCTCATTCTTGTGCCCGTTATGGTCATGGATCACGGTCCTGGTTCTGCGGGAGCTCTAGGAAATTGCACCTCCCCACAATTCCATTCGAAGCGACCACACTTCTCTCTAACATAGGTGATTCCCATGAATCATTAAAAGCATCATGGTTATTTCACTTAACCTCTCCCAAATGTCACTGGTTTTAGGGTACTCCCCTAGGAGAAAGGACTAGAAAGTTCAAGACTCCCTTTGGTTTTGGGGTACTCCCCCACAGTGACTGCCTCTGGTCATATGGTTAAGTTTGCCTATTGAACTTAGCTCTTGGGATCTCCAGTCTGCTAAGTTAGGTTTCCCTCATACTTCCTTTATCGCGGGCTTTAGTCCCATTCCTCTCGACAACTTATAAAATTTATCCGTGCTTAAGCCTTTTGTTAACGGGTCTGCAATGTTATCTTCTGACCTCACATGGTCAATCGTGATAACACCCGTTGACAGTAGTTGTCGTATCGTGTTATGTCTACATCTCATATGCCTTGATTTGCCATTATACATTGAACGTTGAGATCTACCAATTGCAGACTCACTGTCACAGTGTATGCAAATTGGCCGACAACGGCTTTGGCCATTGTGGAATGTCTTCCACGAATTGACGTAACCATTCTGCCTCTTCCCCAGATTTGTCTAAGGCAATGAATTCAGACTCCATTGTGGATCTAGCAATTATAGTTTGTTTGGATGATTTCCAAGATATTGTTGCCCCACCAAGTAGGAACACGTACCCACTTGTTGATTTGGAATCTTTCATATCCGAAATCCAGTTCGCATCAGTATACCCTTCGATCACAGCTGGATGGTTGGTATAATGCAAACCATAGTCTCTTGTGTATCTTATGTACCTAAGCACCCTTATAATAGCTTTCCAATGTTGAACACTTGGATTGCTAGTATATCTACTTAGCCTACTCATCGTGTATGCTAAATCGGGTCTCGTACATGTCATGAGATACATTAGACTTCCAATGATTCTTGAATACTCTAATTGAGCAACCGGCTCAGCTCTATCTTTACATAGATGTAGAGTAGTGTCAACAGGAGAACGAGCCACTCGCTTGTCTTCCTTGTTGAATTTTTCAAGAATCTTGTCGACATAGTGTGCTTGACTCAAAGTAAGACCTTCTTTGGTTTTAATGATTTTTTTCCAAGAATAGTATCAACTAAACCCATGTCTTTCATGTCATATCGTGCCTTTAACATGTCTTTTGTAGATTGAACCATTTTATCATTACTCCCAATGATAAGCATGTCATCCACATAAAGGCATAAAATAACATAACCTCCATTTTTGTTTTTAACATAAACACATTTATCACACTCATTAATTTTGAAACCATTGCTAATCATGACTTGGTCAAACTTTTGGTGCCATTGTTTTGGAGCTTGCTTCAAGCCATACAAAGACTTGATGAGTTTGCATACTTTGCCCTTTTGACCAGGGGCGGAGAAACCCTCAGGTTGCTCCATGTATATCTCTTCTTCCAAATCATCATTTAGAAAAGCCGTTTTTATATCCATTTGGTGCACTTCCAAACTTCGTAAAGACGCGATTGCAAGCACCAACCTTATAGAGGTTATACGTATTACATGTGAGTAAGTATTAAAATAGTCTAGACCTTCCTTTTGTCTAAAACCTTTGATCACTAGCCTCGCCTTGTATTTATTAATACTTCCATCGGCTTTCATCTTCTTTTTGAATATCCAACGATATCCAAGTAGTTTGCAACCAACTGGAAGATCTACCAATTCCCAAGTATGATTTGTAAGATCGAATCAATTTCATTCTTGATTGCTTTTTTCCATTGAGGTCCTTCAGGTGAGGTCACCGCTTCATGGTAGGTATTAGGTTCACCTTCAACCATAAAGCTTACGAAGTCAAGACCAAAGGATTTTGCAACCTTTTGTCTTTTGCTTCGTCTTAAATCACCATCCTCAGTCTCGGGCCTTTCATGTGTTCCTTCATGAACCAAGTCGTCATTTTGTGTTGACGAGCTTGCACCTACATCATTCGCTCGTGATGATGAGGCCTCATGTGTGTGTCCTAACTTAGGAAACACGTGCTCAAAATACGAGACAATATTGGGGCTCGCCTCCATGAAAGTGTTTACGTGTACATTTGGATTTTTGGATTCATGTACCAAAAACCGATGTGCACTACTATTGTGAGCATATCCAATGAAAATGCAGTCAACAGTTTTGGGACCAATCCTAACAGCTTTAGGAGGTGGTACGGTGACTTTAGCTAGGCACCCCCACACTTTCATATATTTGTACGAAAGTTCTCTTCCCTTCCATAACTTATAAGGAGTCTCGTCCCTATTCTTGAGAGGTATCTTATTTAAAAGATAATTTGCCGTTAAAATGGCATCCCCCCACATGTCATGGCTCACCCCAGAACTAACCAACATGGCATTCATCGTTTCTTTCAATGTACGGTTCTTTCGTTCCGCCATGACATTTGATTGTGGAGAATAAGGAGGGGTTAATTCATGTATTATGCCACTTTGTGCGCATAAATCCGCAAATGGTGAAACGTATTCACCTCCTCGAACGCTTCTCACACGTTTAATTTTCTTGTTAAGTTGTAACTCAACTTCATTTTTAAACAAGATAAATTTTTCTATTGCTTCATCTTTACTTTTAAGTAAATATACATAGCAATATTTTGAGCAATCATCAATAAACGTGATGAAATATTTGTTTCCCCCTCTTGTTGGGCACAATTTTAAATTGCACACATCGGTGTGAATTAAATCAAGTGTTTCGGTTATTCTTTCAACCGATTTGAATGATGATCTTGTAAGTTTGGATTCAACACATGATTCGCATTTCGAGTTTGTATCAATGTGGAACGTTGGTATGCTTTTTAATTTAATTAAGCGACGAAGTGAATTGAAATTTACATGTCCTAATCTACCATGCCAAACATTTGAATTTAAAGACTCAATAATATAAGCAGAAGTAGATGCCTTATTCATTTCATTTCCAATCACGGTTACATCAAGTTTAAACATACCATTGAGGGCATAGCCCTTACCAACATACATTCCACGCTTAGTCAAGACAAACTTGTCCGACTCAAACACTAAACGAAAACCAAACTTATTAAGCAACCAACCCGAAACCAAATTCTTACGAATTTCGGGCACATACAAAGTGTTGCTCAAAGTAAGCTCTTTTCCCGAAGTCATCTTCAAGATCACATTCCCTTCACCCTTGATGTCGGCCGTTGCTTGATTCCCCATAAACAACTTAGCATCACTAGCAGCCTCCTTAAAGGTGCTAAAAAGGGTCTTATCACCACACACATGACGGGTCGCACCCGTATCAATGAACCATCCTTGCGGTTTGTCCCCCACAAGATTGATTTCTTCAATCATTGCCGAGAGCTCGGTGATCATTTCCACCAACGGTTCACCATTTTCATCCACCATATGCGCACGCTCACGCTTAGGCTTCTTGCATTGGTTCGCACGATAGCCATTCTCATTACAATTGTAACAAACACCTTGGAAGTTTGAAGATTGAGGTTTCTTTTTCACAACCTCCTTCTTCGGTCCAAGGTTCACCTTTCCCTTTCCCTTATTCATTTTACCCTTACCCTTATGCCCCCCTTAGAAGATTGTCCAAGTTCAACCATGTTGGCCTTAGCCATTGGCTCCACACGAGCTAATTTTTGAGCCGTTTTATTGTCTTCCTCAATTCAAAGACGAACAATTAATTCATCAATAGTCATCTCCTTTCGTTTGTGCTTAAGATAATTCTTAAACTCAACCCAACTAGGAGGCAACTTTTAATTATGGCTGCAACTTGGAACGTTTCACTAAGTGTCATACCCTCGGCATGAATTTCATGAAGTATAATTTGTAGTTCTTGGACTTGGGTGATCACAGTCTTGGAGTCAACCATTTTAAAGTCCAAAAAACGGGCCACAACAAATTTATTTGTTCCCGCATCTTCGGTTTTATACTTCTTGTCTAAAGACTCCCATAGTTCTTTGGCAGTCTTTATCCCACAATAGACGTTATACAATGGATCCGCCAAACCATTGAGCACGTAATTGCGACATAGAAATTCAGAATGTTTCCAAGGGTCCAAAGCACTCACACTTTGGGCATCATCTTGGGCAGTGGGTATGGGGGCTGTTTTCTCCAAGAACTGTGCTAAGTTCAAGGTTGTCAAGTAGAAAAACATTTTCTGCTGCCACCTCTTAAAGTGGACACCCGTGAACTTTTCGGGTTTTTCAGCATGGTTAGCCATTGTGGTCGCTCCCACATTGGCTGGGGTGGTCAAATAGACATCAGGGGTAGCATTAGAAGTGTTTGGGGTTGGTCCTGTCGTTCTCGCACACAGAAAACAGACCAAGTTAGTAACTTAGAAAAAAAAATTCAGAAAATTCTGAAATTTGCCAGATAAATTTATCCCGTGCGAGATAGCTTTATCTCGTGCGAGATAACAAAACCAGCCAAAAAAAAGGAGCTTTTTTTGATTCAGAATGCTAAACCAAGAACGAATCTGTCTAAGTCCAACTTTGAAGATCCAATTCTTGATTCTGAGACCAAAACAGAAAAGAAAAACTGTTTTTAAAACATATACTATTTTGAAACAAAACTGGTTTGGATCAAAATAGAATAGTTTCTGAAAATTTAAACAAAGTTTTCACGATAAGCTATCTCGTGCTAGATAGCCAAAAACAGCCCAAAAAGGAGCCTTTTCTGATTTCAGAATGTTAAACCAAGAACGAATCTGTCTAAGTCCAACTTTGAAGATCCAATTCTTGATTCTGAGACCAAAACAGAAAAGAAAAAACTGTTTTTAAAACATATACTATTTTGAAACAAAACTGGTTTGGATCAAAACAGAATAGTTTCTGAAAATTTAAACAAAGTTTTCACGAAACGGTTTTAAAAATATTGTTTTAAGATTGTAGGAACCGAATTCGTGAATTGAGTAAATAAACAGAAAATTAACAAATAGTTTTATTACTTATACAATACAATACAAGAATATGAAATACAATACAGAATCAAAGAAATAAACCAAATACAATACAAAAAAAAAATGTAAACGGTTTGGCTGAGAATCGTGTTGAACACGGGGCCCTTAAAACAATATTTCGAGTCTCCCAAGAAAACTCGTTGTTTCCCAGGGTACAACAGCCGGAGCAGTAGTACTGTCGGAGTTAACCGTAAACCTGAAAAAGGTTTGAATAAAAGAAACCAGAAATGTAGAAGAAGAAGAAGTTGAAAAAACCTTGCAACAATGCTTGTGTTGTGTGTAAGGTTTGGTGTGTGTTGCAACTTAGTTTACCTCTCTATTTATAGAGGAAAAACAAGGCACAAGTTTTTCATCTCACCAATGTGGGATACACCACTATAATATTTTCTTTCAAATACACACAATCACACATCGATATCTCATTCATCAATGTTTATTAGTTTGCATTTGTTGTGTCATAACAACCTACTAATGCACACGTAACAAATTTTCCAACAGTGACAACTAAACTCTTTAAAGTTTTCTTCAAAATTAACTAGCTTTCCATTTACAGTAAAGTCTCATTTTCGTCCATGAGGTTTAGTCATCTATCATTTATTTATATATTTATTTATTTGGCATCAGGAACCTTGAGGTTTTTCGATTCTTGCAAATATCGTTCAAACCTCTAACCCCGTCTATGTTTTAACATTAAGTTAGGGATACTTTTGCCTTTTAACTTGTTTAGACGAAAGTGACAATTGTGACTTAACCTTAAGAACAATTTTTTTATAACTCTTATGCCTTTATCATTCAACCACATCTTTTCTCGCATTTCTAGTTGTCTTCCTCGGCCCCTAGGGTGCATGTAAGTTAGTTCGATTCGGTTTTGAGCTAAAGAACTGTCTTGAATAAATAAAAGAAAAAAAAATACAAGTCTCTTCCAAAATGATGATACGATCAATTCAGCATATAACCAACACAATCACTGTCTCCAACTTTTTATTTAATATAAAAAAAAAACCAAGGCCTGCACCATTATTTAACTCATCAAGTTTGTTACTCACCATGGCCTGCACACTACATTACATCCTACACGTCACATTTGGACACCTTATTCCAATTGGTCAATCATGTGACAACTTCAATACATTTGTCCATTGTCCCAACTGTCATAGTAAACATCTTCAGCCTGTTAGATCTTCCTAGTATTTAACGGTCTGATGTCAACAACCTTAACATGTAACAACTTATAAACCTTCAACAACATTTGTGTACCAAGTAACAAGTTAAACACAATGCATAGGCGGTTTCAAAGAGCATACACAACAATAAAAGAAAACACATTTGTTAGTTATGCAAAAATCGCCACGGTCGGAGGCTTTTGCGACATAGATTTAATACTCGTAAAGGCGACATCGCCTGAGGACATACCGCTCCGTGATCGGTACGTCCTCCAACTATTAAAAATATTCGCGGTCTCACCGCCATCTTACCGCACTTTTGCGACGAGTTTTTCCCGAAGGTTTACAAAGACAAAATGTTGGAGAGTTGCTTTAAAATGCTTAATTCTTCTCCACCGTTTGCTTCGCGCATTGCCTTATAATAGCCCGTTTCGAACCGAGCTTCTATGGACCCGCTCCAACGGTTACTTGTCGCTAAATCCATGCCCCTTTCGCGACACTTCCTCGTCTAATTCCAATGATTACACACATTTCATTTCATCTTATGCTAATCTCCTTAATGAAGCATTAGATTGTCTCACAATTGATTCTGTATGCTTCTACGAAGATCCCGAAGAAACAAATGAACATGAACATCATGAACACGATGAATACGATGAACACGAAGAACAAGAAGCCCTAATTCAAACATTTCCCGACAAAATGAAGCGTGTAGGCGACAAACTAGAGATTTTACCACAACTTCAAACCCTAATCGATCGAGTAATCGAATGCAAGCCGAAAGGGGCAGCCGCAAGAACCTTTCTTATACAATGCGCATTAAAATACATCGTTCGCGACAGTTTCTCGTGCTACAATAACTTCCGAACCGAAATAGTTTCGGTATTGGATTATCTAATCCAATTACCCTACAGAAGCTGCATGATGGCTTTTGGTGTATACAAGAAAGCTGCTGTTCAAGCTGATCATCTATCCGAATTCTACGATTGGTGTAAATCGGTTTGCCTTTGTGGAATCTACGAGTATCCATTCGTTGATCGAATTCCAGAGATTCAAATCCAGGCTTTGGAGAGTTTTCTTGATGGTATGTGGCAGTTAACTGATCAATCTTGTTCTAGTTCCACCGTGTCTTCAATAACGTCCACGGTCGAATCTTTAACAAGCTCGAATGAAGACGAGAAGCCGCTGATTAGGTTTAATGATTGGGTGCAGTTTGAGGACCATGAAAAGAAACAAGAACATGCATTGATCCGATTCGAAACGAATGATAATAATATGAACTGGGAAGTGTTGTTGGAGGCTTCAGTGATTCTTGCACCACCTTTGGTGTCTGATAAATATTTTTATTTTCAGGATGAAAGTGATGAGGAAAGTGGTAATGATTTGCAGATTCAAGTGTATAATCCTTATGTGATCAACCCATTTCACTAGTGGCTTTGCTGCATTTGATTTGAAACCTATAACAAGTTTATAGGTTTTAAGAAAGATTTGATTTGTTTATTATATTATATATATCAAGATTGTGTGATTTGTTAGAAGATTGTTAACCAGAAAAGATACATGAAAAATGTTATTGTTATTGAATGAAAAAAAAACTACATTACATGCTATACAAGTAAAATATTTAAGATTAGAACAAAAGAGAAACTTTAATTACCTGATTAAAACAAAACTTTTTATGAATTATCTGATTAGACATCTCAAAACTTAATTACTATTTGATAGACTAATCCCTTATATTAATTGCTATATTGTAAATAGTTGCTTTGTGTCTTCTTAGTCAATTATGTTAAATATCTCCAAACAATTGTCACACTTATTCATTGGGGTTTTAAAAATGACGAAAGAAAAATTCATTGGGTGTCTTGGAAACAAGTGTTGGCCTCTAAAGAGAAAGGAGGTATCGAGATTGGGTCCTTGGAGGCATTTAACAAGGCTCTTTTACAAAAGTGGCGTTGGAGGTTTGTTTCAGATAGCAATTGTGTGTGGGTTAAGTTGATCAAAGCCATATATGGAGTTGAAATGAATCCTAACTATCGTGAAAATAGTGGGTTAGGGTCGGGTGTGTGGTCATCTATGTGTAACTCATTTAATAAACTACACGATTTAGAAGTAATTCCTCTTTCGGCTGTTCAAAAAAAGATAGGAAATGGTCAAGAAACTAGATTTTGGTTAGACTGTTGGGGGACAAGTAGTACGTTGGCGGTCAAATATCCTCGCCTTTATGCGTTGGAAATGGACAAGCAATGTTTTGTTAATCAAAGGGCAGACGGTGGTTCTTGGAATTGGAGAAGAGAGATTAGAGGGGGGGGGGGAGAGAAAGTGAACAATTTGATAATTTGATGGTGGAGTTAGGACATGTAAGTTTAACGGATTCTCAAGATAGATGGATTTGGAGTTTTGGGGATATGACAGACTTCACGGTTAAGGGTGTAAGGAAGGTTATTGATGACTTTATTCTTCCTTCATGGGCTCGAAAGACAATATGGTTCAAATTTCTTCCTGGAAAAGTTAATATTTGTGCTTGGGGGTGTTACTTAAGAGACTTCCTATGAGAGTCAATCTGGTGAGTAAGGGTATAGACATTCCGAGTTCTTTATGTCCTATCTGTAATGATCATGAGGAGTCTATTGACCATGTTTTCGGTATGTGCTCGGTGGCTAATCGGATTTGGGGTCTTGTTGCTTCTTGGCTTGGCCTACCGTTGTCTTCCTCTTTGGCTCCGATTGAGCTGATGTCTTGGTGGGACACTTTAAGAGTCCAAACTCATAAGAAAGATATGATCGGGATGATTATATTTGTCACTTGGTGGATTATTTGGAGATTCAGAAATGACTTGGTATTTGAGAAGAATCGGCATAACAAAGAAACAATATTTGATGAAATTTTAAATTTCTCGTTCTTATGGTATAGTAACAGAAATCGTAAATATAATATTTCTAGGATCGAGTGGCTTAAGAACCCTCTATTGTATTTGTAATGTTTTATGTCTTTTTGTTCTAGCTACTTGCTAGGACTGTTTTTATTTATTTTTATAAAATACCGTCTTTTCAAAAAAAATTGTCACTTATTATACTCACACAGTCACACCTTTAACTTGATATATATGTTCTAGAGATATAATGTTTTTTTTTCTTTTTGTGAAGTAACAATCGATTTCTCGTTAAACTTAAAACAACTATAATAAAGTGGCAGACAAACAGGTAACAAGATGCGCCGCAACCCCCATAATATTTAAAATGAGTCGAAGATATATTTCCTTTTTAACTTTCTGGAGATTTAAAGAATATGACAATATCTCAAGAAAATTAAAGAACAAGAAACTAATAGGTCATATGTAATGGGGCTACAATTTGGGCGATTTAGGGCGCGAACACCCCCCCCCCCCCCCCACCCCGCCGATTTTTGGGCGAAAAGGGGCGGGGCGAGTTCTTCTCATCGCCCAGAAGAAGGGGCGAATTTCAGGTGGTGGAGCCGGCATGTATGGATATGTGTGTGCGTTATATATACATATATACATATATGTATATTATATATATATATATATAATTATATTACTATTTGTAGCCCCTATACCATTACACCCCAAAAACAAATTCTCACCCCTTGCTGACTGGGCGCCACACGGCGCAAAACGCCCCAATTTGTAGCCCCTCCACTACGCATAGCCTAAGTTGTTAGACACGCAACTGATGCAATTGACTAGTTATAAATTGTCAAGACCCAATAAATACTATACGGGTTTTCGGCCGGGTATACGCAAAACTCACGGGTTTACCCGATACCCTTTGGGTAATTATCTAACTAATATCCAACGGGTTTGGGGTGGCTTACTAACCGGCATGAGTTTGGAAATGCCCAAACGTGTCCCAAACTCGCCCCATTGTCATTCCTAACTATGAGTTAAAGCTGTTTATTTTTTAGGTTTGGCTTGAGCAATAATGTAACAAACCGATTGAAATTTACATTTTTTAATATTTTAGGAGATACCCCTCATAGGAATTGGAATATCGGACAAAAACACAACAGGATGTAAACATGACTAATGTGTGAATGGGTGAAATATAATATATGGAATAAAATGTTGATGTTTGAATAGTCAACATTTTACTTTTTAGGCATGTTTTCTGCATTATTTTGAAGGGTAAAATGAATAAATAGTATATACTAATTAAAGATAACAAACATGTTTTTGACATCTTTGGAAAATCCCGCGTCTATCAACTACATGAGAGATATTGGGTAAAAAAAACAAAAAGACTCGATCTTGAAAAATCAGCAACACGATTGATCGTTGTTGCTGAAAAGAAAACTCCACAATATTTTACGTGTTAGGTTGAGAGCAATTTCACTTGAAAAACTTTATAAATAGTTTTCACATGGTAACACAAAAAAACAAATACAATATTAGTTCTGGTTAGTAAAACGATGAATATTGGTAGGTATAAGGGGTTTGATGTTATAAATGGTATCAAAGACGGTTTTGTCCTAATAAGATGGTGTAAGCAAATATGAAATTGTCCATGCATAGAAGAGAAGACAATAAGGAATGTTCAATCTCGAACACATTTGCTAGCACATCTTATATGCATTGGTTGTGATTTGTGAATGAGAATAATTCGTTACATGGGACAAATGTGTCTACTTGTATTTACTAAGGATCTAGATGAACGAGAATATAAGAAACCATTAATAACGAAAACATGGGACTTAACTTACAATCCAGAGGTTTCTTGTTGTCATTAAACATGGGACGATTGCCAACGAATGAGGTCGATTGTGTATGATAAAAGGACACCGAATTTAAATGCATTAATTTGGATGAGGACGATTTTGGATGGATGACTTTTAAATAGTTTTCACTTAGGCTATGTGTAGTGGAGGGGCTACAAAATGGAGCGTTTTACGCAATGTGACGCCCAGTCAGCAAATGATAGGTTTTTGTTTTTGGGGTGTAATGGTGTTGTAGACACACACACATATATATATATATTTCACAAACACGATATAAATAATAACAAAACAACAGAAGCCGGCGACAAATACCCCCCCCCCCCCCGGGTCCGTTTGGAACAAGTGTTACCTTATAAGAAGTTTTGTTTTTATGATTCTGATTTTGGAAAGAAAGCAACTATTCATAGTTTCATACTCGTGTAATTATTATAAAATAAACCTGCCAAATTCCACCAAAAGGCCAAAACTAATAAAATGAAGTGATCAATACAATTAATTATGTACCTCTAAAACTATATTTATGTGCAAAAGAATTATTTTTCTACAAATATTGTTAGCTTAACAAATAAATAATGTTCCTAAAACTACACTTTTGTTCAAAATGGTCTTTTAAGGTTCATGAAATCCATAGATTCAATACACTCAACTCTCCCTCTATGCAAATTCCAATCCTTCAACAAATCACAAGCCTTCTCCTTAGTTTTCAAAGAAGAACCAACTTGCAACAACAACAAAAGCTTCTGAAAACCTCCTACTTGAAGTGCTTCAATGGCCACATCTTCTTCCTCTCCAATACTCTTAGCATTCTTGCTCAACTTCCAAATTATCGAAACCGAAAACTCAGTCGCAATATCCGAAATACGCAAGAGTTTCTTCACCAGAACGGGGACGGTTAACGCATTGGCGTAACATTTTTCTAGCCCTTGATCAATGCTACAAAGACCTTCGAGTACACCTAACGCCTTTTCGCATACGCCTCTTGTGCAATCTACAAGCATTTCTATTATCTTTTCGGTTAAGCCCATGTCAAGAAATGTTGTAATTAGGGTTTCCTTTTGGTTAAAAGAAGTTGATGGAGTGACCAAATGGTAAATAGCTAGCAATGCAGCATTTGTTGTGGTAGGGTCAATTGGCTCCTTCACAAGTTTTGCTAAACCTTCAATACTTCCTTCAACTTCCGCGAATTCTTCAAGTTTCGTTTGATCGGTCGAAAGGAGTTCTTTAAGTACCAACACCGCATTCCTTCGTCCCGATAAAGTTCCAACCTTTAAAATCTTTACAATGGTACCTAAATTTTCGTTTGACCCTAGACCAGACTTGGTCTCTTGGTCAAACGGAAGAATTAGGGTTAACCCTGACAAAATTTCCTCCAAAACCAAGACGTTTTCTTGATTTTGATCATAAGAAAACGCCTCGAACGTCTCGGTCAATACTCGACCCGACCCGTTTGACACAATGCATTTCTTCATCCTCTCACTTTCTTTTGCTAAATCCTTAATCTTTCCCATCAACTCCATAACACCTTCTACATTACCCTTATCCCTCATCAACACAATCTTCGAAAGAATGTTCGACACTTGAGAAGCGCTAGGCAGGGCTCGAGGGGTCGGGATTCGATCAAACCCATACGACTTATTCTCAACACACCAATCTTGAATCATCCTTCTAATAGTATGGTTCGGTACCGGCTCAAGGCTAGTCAACACCAAACCGGTCACTGGACACGTGTTCTTTCCGTCTTCATAAATCCATCTTTCGACGTTTTCTCTATCGTATGTTATCCCGGTTGATAATGTCACCGGATCTTTCATCAATTCTAGTGATATTGGACACCGAAAAACCTCCGGTACGATAACTTGATCATGATCAACCTCTACTTCTACTTCAGCAAGTTTCTTGATCATCTTGTTAGCATTTCTTGCTGCTTTTCGGTTCCTATATGCGGAAATCATTTTAGGGTTTTTGTTTTAAGTATCTATAAAGAATCAAAAAGACTTCAAATTTATATTGTTTTTGTTAACTTTGTATGAAAGAATAATAATGGATATGAGTTGGTGTGGACGTATATATTTATAGAAATAAGTATGCAAACGCGGCTTTTGAAGTTTGAAAAGTTGGTGGGATAGTCATAGAAATTGATTCGTAAAAACATGAGATGAGATGAGATGAGAGGAAGACAAAGGTTGAATGTTGACCATTGTCTAGAGTTTGAAACGGTAGTTTAGAAATAGTTGATGGGAGAAATGGTCAACGGAGAGCGTAGTTGAAATGAAGACATTGGAGCACGACCACACACGGATGTAGGAAAGCACTGGACAAGCGACGCTAACAATGAATGAGATGTATCCACACTACATAGTCTAAAATGAATAATATCAACTATTTTATTATAAAATTATGTGTTTTTTATATATATTTAAAGATGGAAAATAAAGTATTTTTTTTTTTAAGATTATTCATTCCTCTTAAAAAAAACTAATGTAAGTATGTAATTTATTAATTCTTCAACTATTTAAAATTTTCAGTGTTATGAAAATAAATTAACAAAGTCTAAACAATCTAATCAATTTGTCAAAGTTCTCATTCTTACTTTTAAGCTTTAACATTAATTCATATGTTTTTTCAAAGGGAAAATTCCAATAATAGCCCATTTAAAGAATGTATTTCCAAAATTATCCCCATTAATTTAAGTTTTCAACTTTGTCCCTTTGGTATCTCGTCGTCGACGACATGATAGCGAACACCGACGATGCGTTATGTTGCTAACGTAGGGTAGCAGCGATGCGTTAGTTGATAACGCATCGCTGCTACCCTATGTTAGCAACATTAACGCATCGTTAACCCTATGTTATGTTAACGCATCGTCGGTGTTCGCTAACATGTCGTCGGCGACGAGATACGTTTATGTTGCTAACATAGGGTAGCAGCGATGCGTTATCAGCTAACGCATCGTGGAACCCCTGCTTTAAACATTAACGCATCGCTGCTACCCTATGTTAGCAACATAACGCATTGTCAACCCTATGTTATGTTAACACATCGTCGGTGTTCGCTAACATGTCGCCGGCGACGAGATACTAAAGGGACAAAGTTGGAAACTTGAATTTGGGGGGGGGGGATAAACTTGGAAACACATTCTCTAAATGAGCTATTATGGGAATTTTCCCTTTTTCAAATGTGATGCAGTGGTAGAAAACATGAGTTTCTTAACGCAGATTCATGTTTAATCCATTGGACAACTACACTTTAGGGGATATGGGTCACTCAATGAGTGGGTCAATGAAGTAAACTGAGATCTTTGTGATATTCAATTAGATCTTTATGGCATTCGAGTTTAACAGCAGTGGGCTTTCTGGCAAGTGAGCTTACCCAAAACTAGTGATAACTTGGAGGCACTTTAGATCTCCGTGCGGCTGGGTTAGATTAGCTGGTGATGACATTTTTCATTGGGTCAGCTCGTACGAAGTACTAGACAAATATATGTTTGTTGGTTGTTTGAAAAAAAAACATTAATCAATACTATTACAAATAGGTTAAAACCATATATATTTATTAAGCATAAAATTAATGTTTAATTATTGTATATTAATATATATTTAATACATTTCTAAATTTATATATTTGAATTACTTGAACACCGTGTAAGCAGGATTGCCAGAAAACCTGTGTTTTAGTTGTCCTCATTTTACGCGTGGAGTCACTTTTCCTCCGTTGCCTACGCACGCGCATGTAACACGCACTAAAAAACGCAGAATCTAAGCAACTATCCAACAATCCAATTTCCAAGCTTATATTTTATACTTTTTATATTATAAAGCAGATATTAAAATAATAAAGATAAATAAAAACTCAACTCACTCATCATGTGTTTCAATAGACTCCGTAAGATTAAAGGTGTTACATGTTGGCTATTTTAGTATACGGATCTTCATACATCATCATGGATCTTTACACACCACATTTGTCTATGTGGCTCATAGAGTTATATTGGACCTGAAAAAACTATTTGTTAATCTCTCCGTACACTTGTCAGTCATGTGTATCATGAAGGTGGTTATGAAGATTACATCCCTAGTATAATTGAATTAACTTGTTGATCAAGCTAATTGTAATATGAATTGAAATAAGTCGGGTGCGAGTGCACACTTATTTGACCTTATTATAGTTTAATAACCATGTGATGTCCCTAAGTAATGGGGGTTCGAAGTGGCAACGCCCCTTTGGCGGGGTCCAATGGGCAGAATCCCTGGCTGGGTGGAATACATGATAACTGCCAATGGCAGTTAAGGACCCAAACCTTATAATCGTTTCTTGATCATACGATTTTTTTTTCTGATTCAAAAATCTCTTGATTCTTACTCAATTCAATCTGAGTTTTATCCAATCAAAGGATTTGTGAACTACAAATAATTTTGAAGTGAAAGTGAATCATGACTCTCAGAATCTTCTAGGATAACCCGATTTTCAGTAATTTCCCCAACATCACATGATTAATTCAGAGAATGATTCAAATAAGTAACAACCTTGGCATTGTATTTATAATCAAGTGTTTAGGGTATAGGGTGTGCTAGCACAATGGATGCGGGAAGGGTTGAGGCGACACATCTGTAACAAGTTGGATGATGGTGGGTGCGGTACAAGGGAGAGCATCAGTGGGCTCCTCTCGATGCCGCAACATTCACACCCCGATCGAGGTTATCTTCCTGAAGACCAATTAGTTGTTATAACTGTTGTATATAGTCATTGAACTATTTATTATTTTTTTTACCAACAAAAAAGATCTATAAACACACTCAAAATTTCATATTTTTCATAATCTTGATAATTATCTCTCACGTTCTTATTATATTCCGACACAAAAACAACTAAGTTGGTGCAATGACAACAAACGGGCAAAGATACGGTCTTCTTCCTAAAGGCGCATAATGATTTGGGCGGAGCAGCGTTGAATGTGATGCTAGCACGAGTAACGAAAGCGTGCAATGGTATAACATAACATTGGGGATTAATGTAATGAAATGTTATTTTTATTTTGTACTATGTTGTAATTTTCAATTAAATATATGTTAATTTTTATTACAATTATAGTTTTTTAAGTTAATTTGTTTCTTTTAAATTAATTTCATATTGTTTTTATTTTGTCGCACCGGTTTCAGGATTTCACACAGGGACCAACAATTGGCACTTGTTATGTTCACACTTACTTCCTTCTCATAAACATAACATCATAGTCACCATCAAACACTTCTATTCTAGTTTTTTCATACTACGTGTTTATATAATTGCACAAGTACCCGGTAACCCAAGTAGAGGTGAAAAAAAAATCGAACTCTGTTCCCGGACCAGAAAAAACCTTAAACCTGGTTTTTTTATACCCGGATTTTTTGTACCCGAAACCGTACCCGACTCTACCTGTAGGGTAAAATTAGAGTATGCATTTCAGTACCGAAACCCGTACCCGGAACCAGACCAATTTGTACCCCGTAATACCCAAAAACCGGAATCGGGTTTTTCCAATACCCGATCTACACCCGAAAAATACTCCTTAAAAAGTGCAATCCCTTAAAAATTCAATCTATCCCAAAAATTCCCGGAATAAAGCCTGAAAATTGGGTTTTTTCAATACCCAGAAATAGGGTACCCAGTTCTATACCCGACCCAAACCTGATGCTTAAGGTATGGTTTTTAAGCCAATAAACGGACCTGAACCCAGTCCGAGTATTAGAAATGCCCGATTTAGCAATCCCCGGCCATACTCAAACCCGGTTCCATACCAAAACCGGTATTTGAAAACCCAATTTACGCACCTCTAAACCCAAATACCCAACTTCCTCAAGGTTTGGTATTATCTTTTTTTGTAAGCCCACTACTTTTGGTGAGACGCGTTTATGTTATGGGCTTGATAATTTTGGTCATCAATGTTTGAGTTTCACCACCAAGAAAATAAAATATAATCTTAATTCTTAAAAACACATTTTAAAGTAAACAAATTACTTAAATGAAAACTAATTACTTTTTTATTTAGAGCTCAAATATAAAGAGAATTTGACCAAATCTGATGAGGTTGAACTACTTATTCCAAGTTTAGTCCATTAAATACTTAAAAACATCGGTTAGTTTTTTAATGAAAACTGATTCATTGGGTTAAATAATAAAATTAGATTATATTAATATTAATAGTAATAATAATGGGATGGAACATGCTAGGACAACCATGTGACATCCGCTAATCATGTTACGTTCTTTTATATCTTGAGACTTGTAGTAAGTATATTCTCTCGTACTTAAGACCAAAACCAGAATTTGAACATACAATAGAGATCATCCGTATAATTAATTCATATCACTAATAACAACAAAATAATAATAGTAATTAGGTATTTGTTATTATTAATAATACAAAAAAATTATTATAATTATCAATTGTTATCCGTTTAATTATTATTAACACAATAAAAATTAAAGAAAATAATAATAAACCAATAATGATGTATCCAAATTAGTACAATAAAAATGAATAGGGTAACTTCACGAGTATGGTCCTTTTTTTTTTATTTTTCCTAGGGATGACAAAGAAACCCGAACTCGATAAACCCGACATAAATGGGACGGGTAATACCCGATCCATTAAGGTTTGGGACGGGTTTCGGAATAGTTTTGAAATTTTCCGCGGGCTTGGGACGGGTTTGGGTTTCTAATATACCCGATTACCCGATAACATAAACCCATTTACCCGATTATATACCGGATGTACCCGATATAGCTTATTATACACACACACACACACCATATTCCAAATATATTATTTGTCGTAACTTATTTATGTCAATTATTTGAGACGTTTATCTCCATGGTAACCATCTTTGTAATCTATTAGTTACATTTTGTCAAAACCCCGTAGAAACCTAGTGGGTATTGAGCCGGGTATACTCGACAGCTATTTTATCAAAATCTGATAAGAAACCCGAAGCCGATGGGTAATTACCCGATTAAAACCCGACGGTTTGGGACAGACTTTCATAACCGGGTATGGGTTTGGGAATACCTAAACCCGACCCAAACCCGACTCATTGCCGTCCCTAATTTTTCCCCTATTGTCATTGAAGTCGTGGAATAATTATTGTAGTCACATCTTGTTTAAATCGAGTTTAGTCTCAAGTGGTCCAAGCAATGAGATTTAATCGTTTAATAATTTCTTACTTATGGAAAATTATGAATAGGACACCTTTAGAAATTTTGGACTTAAGTTAGAAATTTATTTTTATTTATGAAAGCATTTAAAAGTCCCTCGAATGTTTTTATGAAGGGTTTGCAGCATTCATGGAGTAACTTTGTTAAAAACTTCGATAAGTTTCAAATTTCGAGCTTTTCGAGGTGAATGGCGATTATATGACAAACATTAGAACATTATCATTAAGGTATAGACATATACAAGCTCTTTAAGTTTATTGTTTTGTGATGATGATGGAGTGATTGTAAATATGATCGCAAGGTGTGTAAGAAAAGGTTGTGACGGAGTTGATAGGAAAGGTTGTGACGGAGTTGATAGGGCCTTTGCACTGAGTTGAGGGATCTATATGCTCAAGTGCGTTTAGTATGTATTTTGTAAATTGTACTTATCGTGTTTTACACCATAAGTTTATAAAATCATATATCAACAACACTTAAAATGTACAAAGTGTTTGTACAAATAAAGGTGTCAATGATCTTTCACCGACGAGTTTAAAATTCCTTTTCTAGCTATAGAATTCTTAGCATAATCTCATTCGGGTTTACCATTTGAAACCATACATCACGCACATTAGTGAACGCCAAAAGAATACAAGGATTAATTACTGAAAATTATATTTAAAAAAATATATTTATGACATATTTAACAACACTTGACTCTAGAGTTTTATTACATAGTCGTGTGCTCCATATCCCAAAATTCAAAAGTAATTTGAGAGCATCATATAGTGGTGCATGTGTTGACCAAAATGGCATGATAATGTGAAAAACATGTACAAAACTATGTCTCTTGTATTTCAAAGTGTGAATTCATACAAAAAAATTAAACACTTATATGACTATGATTTTATATCTTTTGGGCTAGAGATATACTTATCTATGTACACTTGTTCTCACTCATAATTTCTGAAGTTAAAAAATATATATGTGGGCAAATTAGTTAAATTGTTTGTGACCTACACGTGTGCATACTATATTGTGTGCGTGTATATAGGTATACGGTACACAATGACAACAAAATTATATATAAATAAGTTTGTTCGATGGTTTTTATATAAATAGTTTATACATTTGTATGTACAAAGTATAATATTTCAAAAATACAAGCACCTGATAAAGATGATCGTTATATGCTGGTAAAACTTTGACCTTTTAAACAAAACAATAACATGTTATTACTGTCAAAAGAATATGTTTAAAGTCAGGATATAACTTTATAGTCTAGAAGACAAAAAATCATTTTCGAGACATCAACAAGTAACAAATATGTGTAAAGAAGACTATTGTGTGTTTTTATTTTCGTGACATTTTAACATGTTTTTAGCTGATTTTACAATAATAAAATCTTACCTATATTTTGTCTAAAATGCTTTCACTTACAATACAATGTTTTAAAACAATAACTGCTTACATTTTAAAATAAAATGGTCAAAATAATATTTTTTGAGTTCTTTCTCTCTTTTTCCTTTTTTTTTAAAAAAAAAGAAAAAAAAACAAGATATCAATTTATCAAATTTTGAACAATATAAGGTGTATTCAGCGGCGGACCATATAGAACCCATCGCCGCCCGGAATACCAATATTTTTTAAAAATTACTAAGAGGCGATATATTTAGTTCTGTAAGAACCCTATAAAAATTAATATTTGGAACCCATATTGTAAAGGTTAAATTGGTCTAGTTGAAAGTCTCTTGTTTTTCATTTGAGAAGTTGTAGGCTCAAGTCTCACCATACTTTGTTTTTACTGTTTTTATATGTTTTATATGTTTTTTTATATCCTAGTCAATATTAGTTATTTAGTTAGGGTATTTGTGTTTTTCGTTAGTCTCTCTCATATAGTCATTATCACCATGCAACATATATAATGACAACATCGGTTTTGCATATTTTTTCGCGTATGAATAAAAATGAATTAAAAGTCTATGTTCTATCTAGTTTCTAATCTATATTTTTTCTACTTACTCGTTTCCAATGACACCATATTTCCGTGTTTTATTATGCTCATCGCCTCGACCCGACCCGAATAACGACCGACCCGAAAATTTTGTAAACCGAAAAAATTGGGACCACGTTGGCAAAAAATCATAGGTCCGTCAATGGGTGCAGTGTCATTATTTTAAAATGCTTTTTGATATCAATACATGCATTTTAGACAAGTTATGTACTTTAGAACAGCAAAATTATGTTGTAACTTTTTCATGTTTTTTATATGAATAAATACTTTAATATGTCAAATTTTATTCAAAAATTGTTTTCATGGAAATTGGAAAGGATAAAGCATGTTGAGATTTGGAAATGAGAAAAAATATTAGGGTGGGAGTGATGCTCATTTCATGTACCATAGTTTCACAAATTCTACAATTTCATGTCATTTATGTTTTTAACTACTCTAAAACACTTTAATCACATTCACATGTAATTCTCATTTCTAGTACCCTAATTTAAAAAAAAATAATAATAAAAAAAAATAAAACTATTTTGAAAAACACAAAAATAAACAATAAAAACACAAATATTATTTTATTGGGCTAACGAAAACTATGGATTAATAAAAAGGAATCTATCTTAATTCATAAGTAACATGAGCGAAGGCTTATCCAAACAATGTGTATATTGAGGTGTTTTGTTTGATCTAACCCCCATACTGTTCACTTTCTTCTTCTTATATTAGAAAGGTTCATCCAACAAGCTGAACAAAGTATATATGGAAGCTTATATATTTGTTTTTGTGGGTGTGTTAACAATTTACAAGCATTCTTCATCATTGACCAAACCCTAAAAAATCGACGCTCGTGTAGGTGCTGTGTGTTGTACCTGATACCTACTACTTGTTGGCGCTCCTTCCCTTTATAAGATAGCGTGTACTGTGTAGATTGAGCCCCTATGAGGGCGTTTTACGTCAAAGTCACCGTAAGGGGTTTTTTTTGACAAAAATGTGTGTAGTGGATCAACCTTTTCGATCATTACCTAATTATTATTATTTTACTATTTTTTAAAATTATAATTAACACAATTAAACCAACCCAGCAATTATCATCCCTCCCCCCTCTCCCAATCCGACGCTTCCCGCAAAATGTCCATCACCAACTTTCAACCCAAAACGCCCGAGACAATGTACCAGGCGTTTTGAGGTTTTTTGGTGGGAAAAACGGTCCACCACACCAGTGTTTTGAAACCCGGCCCGGTCCGACCGGGACCCAGTCCCATACCGGGTTGGGTCAGTTTATCTGAGCCGTTTTGAAAACCCCGGCCGGTTTTGCGGATGGATGGTCGGCCCGGACCGGTCTGACCGGTTGAACCGGTAAAACTAATTTTTTCATTAAATTCAAAATGATATGTGAATGCTGAGATTCGAACTAGACATTTCGAAGATATAAATTTTAATAATTACTCATGAGCCAACCAACCAAGCTTCATTGATAACTCCATTGATCAGACATATATCATATATATTTAAAAAACAATGTATAAAACATAGATAAAAATTAAAGTTTGTTAATTATTATTATTTTTATTATTATTGTTTATATGAATATGAATTATATATATATAAGTAAATATATATCTAAATTATTTATGACGTCATCCGGGTCAACACCGATCCGCCCTTCCAGGTCGGTCCAACCTTGGACCCGGTAAAACATCCGGGTCGATATCATGGCCGGGTCTGAAAACATTGCACTACACCTGGTTTAGAAAAAAAAAAAAAAAAACTTAAAAACTTAAATGAATAAATGAAAGAGTCAAAACCTAAATCATTAAAACTGTAGGCGCATAAAAGAGCTAAAAAGTAAAAAAATTAAATATTCACCCAACAGAAAGAAAGAAATGGTCAAAGTTGAGGCAGTCCACACAGTCTCTGCCCTCACTGCAACAGTCCTGCTGCACCACCACCCACTCACATGCTACATACCTTACCACTGTATTGTACATGTACAACAATCAACCTCCACATTATTATTAATTAATCACTCACATTTTTATATATATAGATACACCTAAGTTGAACACGTGACACACAACTCCCATCAGTAAAAAGTAACTCGGGTGAGCACGTGACTCACACTCCTAGTTGTAAAAAGTAACCTTGTTTTACTTTTTAACGACAAGCTTAAACTGCGTGTTTAGAAATAACTAATAGAAAAATCACTGACCTAACCGTCTTTGTCTTTACGCTCTGGGTTAGCTCAACGAACGTGAAGGCTTAATTTCGGGCTTTTTCATGAAAATTATTAAGATTTTTTTTTAGTTACAACTTTTGAATTCATAACCTATACTTTAATAACAACCAAGCCTACTCATAATCTATATGTAACGTTTTTTTTTTTTAACTTGGAGGCTTAATTAAGTGTGGGCAAATTTGTTTTCGCTATCCCACGAGCCACCCCTCTGCTTACGCTTGTTAACCACATAACACCCAATGAGGCTTTTTCACCGATAACATTCGATACAAGTGGACGTGAAATGGTTTAACTGGTGAAACGTGAGTGAGGTGGCAGAGGCACCACCCTGTTACACGGAGCCTTATATTTTCACCATATTTTATATATAGAAATAGTAATGATACAAATACATATGAAAAATATATGAATAAAAAACTCGTTTAAGCTGACAAGCTGACTTAAGCTCAATATGTAAAGTGCGGCCTCGAGCTCATTTATTAAATGAGCTTTAAGAAAGGCATGGGCTCAGTTAAGCAACGAATCTCAAGTAGCTCACGAACATCTCAAACCTGTTTACAAAAGCCTACATTGGATTAACAAAGAACTCATTTGGTTTTGTTGTGACTAAAATGAAACAAAAATGTAACATGTTGCACAAAAGTACAAAACCAATCATACAACATTTTAACGTGTGATACCAACAGCCTCTCAATACACCTATACGACACCGTATTAGTGACACATTACAAGATACCCTAAACCATCATCTATACAAACACGCCCGCGGGTCAACCCGTCTAGAAACAAATCGAGTTAGATCCAAAGTTGGTTACGGTTACGGTTACAACCGGTTATAAACCAAACCTATACCACCGGTTAAGAAAATATGAAAAATTTGCTAACAATTTGTTTGTTTTCGGGTTTTTTTTTTAACAATCGGTGGCGGGTTTGGACTCAAAGAACTTGGCCACTTCTTGATAAAGATTTTCTTCTTGGAACGGTTTTGACACGTAACCGTCCATCCCGCTCTTTTGGCACTCTTCAAATGTGGCTTGGATCACGTCGGCTGTCATGGCTAGGATCGGTAAATGCCACTCGGTGGCTCGGTTGTCACAACACCCGTCTGTTGAGCCGCTTGTTTGTTGCTCGTTTATCTCACGCTCCATCATCCGAATACGCCGTGTAGCTTCAAATCTGAAATTTAGTCACATGCATTTAGTAACGAGCGTGTCAAACCGAAGAAACAAATAATTAACTGGAAAAACTGAACCAAAAAAAAAACTTGAAATTGAACCTAGACCGGAAACCGAAAAAACGAATAGATTTTCGGTTTTTGGTTCGGGTTGGGCCCAAAACTGACCCTAATTTTAGCATATCATATAAAAGTCAGGAAATATAACGATGTAAAAATAATATTTACCCGTCCATTTCGGGCATTTGAATATCCATAAAGCACGCATCAAACCCGTGTGGGATTTGAAGCAATTCAAGAGCCGCTTTCCCGCTCTCAGCACACTCGACCTCAGCCCCAAACTTCTTTAACGCACCGGCTGCAACTCTCCTGTTCACTAGGTTATCATCAACTACCAATATCTTCTTCCCACAAAGTAACCCCCGAAGATAAACCGACCCGTTTGCCATACCTTTACCTTGCTCCGCCTTTCCCGTTCCCAACACCTGCTGTAAACACGCTGCAACCATACTCGCTCTTAACGGTTTCATTACCAACGTGTCAGAAAAACCAGCCGCCTTCGCTTTATCAAGTTCACCACCCGTCACATTCGTAGCAAGTAATATCACTTTCGGCTGTTTTAACGCGTGCCCGTTAACCCGTATGTTGTTAAACGGGTTATCAAAATTATCACCCGATAACCACACGTCTTTTTCGACCAGAATCATATCCGGTTGACCCGAAGCGGTTTTTATGCTATTCACAACCTCAACTAAAACACCTAACCGTTTTAGATGGTATTTTGTAACCGCAGCTCTAACGGGCTTTGTGTCAACGACGGTCGCTTTCAACCCGTTAAAAGAAGTCGGTAAATCGTCATAAGGTGTACGTTTCGGGTCGGTTACCGTGTTTTTCTCGCACCGTGTAAATTTAGCAGTGAATGAAAATGTGCTCCCGATTTGCGGTCGGCTAACGAAACTAATCTGACCGCCCATTAACTCGACCAAACACTTGCTAATACTCAACCCGATTCCCGTTCCACCATAATGTCGAGAAGTCGAACTATCGGCTTGCATAAACGGCATAAACACGAGTTTCTGCGCGTGTAACGGGATCCCGATTCCCGTGTCTTCCACCGAGACCATAAGGTTAACATTCTGAGAATTATTCCCGTCAAACATGAATTCTTCATCGCTTATTAAATGTTTAAACTTGTCCCAACTGTTTTGGTCATCGGCTACTTCACGGCCGCTTAACGTTTTCCATTGGTGCCCGTTTGATCTTCCGTTCATACACGTCTCGGGCTTTGAGTCTTGTACGGCTTTAGAGTGTTCGGCTAGATGGACTTGAACAAATATATGTCCTTGTTCAGTAAACTGTCATAAAAATCAAATCTTTATAAGAATCTTGCAAAAATTTCAACTCAAAATCGAGTCTTTTTAAGAATCTTGCAACTTTTTTCGCTTTAAGATCGAATCTTTATAAGAATCTTGCAACATTTAATACAATACAAGGTAACAAGAATCAAGATCATGAACTTTGCTTACTTTAACCGAGTTTCCCACAAGATTGGTTATCACTTGTCTGAATCTTCCGGGATCACCCATCACAATTTGCGGGACTTTATCGGATACAAGAACCGCCAGCTTCGAATTCCCGAAAAACAATAACAAAATCAGATCATAATTTTTTTTTTCTAAAAAAAACAAGCATATGTAAATTGTAATAGTATTATTGTTACCTCAATGCCTTTATTTCTAGACTTTTCAGAAAACAACGATAACACATCGTCTAATATAGACCGTAGATCAAACGGGAGAGCCTCTAATTCCAGCTTCCCGGCTTCAATCTTGGCCCGGTCAAGCACTTCGTTAATCAAAGTAATTAAAGCCCGTCCACACGCCTGAGCCGTTTGAGCATAATCTCGTTGTGTTGAACTTAAATCCGTATCTAGAAGCAATGCAAGCATTCCTGTAAACCATAAACGTGTGTTTATTAAATATTTAAATCCAACGCATTAACGGTTTATATAAAACAGGGTAAAAAGATTGAAATATACCGAGAATGCCATTCATTGGAGTTCTGATTTCATGCGAAACAGTAGCAAGAAACTGGGATTTTGCCACATCAGCAGCTTCTGCTCGGACTTTTAAGTTTTGCATCGTGTCAAAATCGTCTTCGACTTGAACAATATGAATAGTTCCGGTGTAGAACATGTAGCCAACTAGGATAACAATCACATAGCCGAAAACTGCAGTGATGCTCGCGGTCAATGAAATGGGAGCCTCATGCAGATACCTACACGTCATCTCGTGCTTCCTGAACGGGTCACCAAAGTCAAGACTGCTGACATGTACACGTGTCGGGTCACCTTCTTGAGTCTGTCGGCCGTACATAATAAGAGGATCGGATGCGTTGGTGACATCGTACACTTTGACTATGATTTCTTGGTTTCCCGCGAGTTGACCGAGCAGGTTTTCGACTAGGGACTCGACATCAAATGCTCCACCGAGATATCTGTTTATATAATCATTATATTAGCACATGAATGAGAGGGTGTCAATCGTGCCAGGTTGATTGTATAACCCGAACACGGCCTAATTAAACATGTTGACCCAAAACACGACCCGTATCTTAATCCAAACACCCTAAAGATAAAGAGAAGTGGTACCCAGCAGTAGCTTCAATGCGGTCCCGAACAGATGCATTCGGTGGTAGCTTTGACTTGTAAACCGGAATGGTCAACACGACTCCAAGATGATGTGAACCCAACAGCTTAAACGGGCTCGTAAGCACCGCCTTCCCAGTTGACCGGGCCCTCAAAATATTCTCCCGGTCCTCCTGCCATCAAATTCAAGGTTCTTTCAAAACTTCATTTTCAACAAAATACCCAAATACCAGAATTAAATAATCAATAAGATTAACAAATTTCACCTCGCCCGACATCATATCCAGCAGATTAAGGTAAGACACCGTTTCTTGAGAGAAAATCACGGGTGCGTATTCATCACGGTGAGGTGACGGTTCTTTATTAGCCATTGTTCTTATTGTCCCACCGTGTTGACTTTCAAAGTCAACGCGTTCGGAGTTCATTACCCGTTGAGCATACGCAACCCCGCTTAGTAACGGTCTTTCAAATGCAGTTCTTGCTGTATACTCTGCAAATGTATCCTGCATCACATGAATTCAGTTATTGAAATTCAAGAATTAATTTTCCAGTTTGACTTTGACTTTTAAAAGTCAAACCAAACAGATTCCCAAATTCAGATTTAATACTGTTTTAAAAAAAGTTGCAATATAATAATAATAATAATAATAATAATAATAATAATAATAATAATAATAATAATAATGTGTTAGATCTGTAACAATGCACTTAAATTTTGCTTTTATTTTAATAAACTTTTTTTGTTCAATTAGATAAAGGCAAAACACCCAAAAGACAAGAATCTTTAAAAAAACAAACATTATAATTTTTATTGCTGGAATTGAATCAAGAAAAGGTCAAATTTCACAAGAACACCATAATACCAACTCAAGAAATTATCTTTTGCTTTTTCATGAAAAATAATATCCCCAAAATTTATTTCAAGATTTTTTTTTAAGAAAAAGTCAAATTAAAACATAGATTATCATTATCAATTCAGAAATTGAATCAAGAAAAGGCCAAATTTCACAAGAACATACTAATTATAACTCAAGAAATTATATTCTTTAATTAAAAAAAAATCAAATCCCACAAACTTATTTCAAGAAACTTTAATAAAAACAAAGATTATCATTATTATTACTGAAATTGATTCAAGAAAATGTCAAATTTCACAACAACACAATAATCCCATCTCAAGAAATCATCATTTTTTTAATAAAAAAACATACCCACAAATTTTATTTCAAGAATTTTTTGTAAAAAAAAATAAATTATCAAGAAAATGTCAAATTTCACAAGAACACAATTAAAAAAAACCCACAAATTTAATTTCAAGAATCACCCTAAAAATTATAAAAAAAAAAAAATCAAACCTGATCAATTACTGAAGGATTCTTGTAATAATGGAAAGTAGACACCAAAACAGCAAGAGCATGAACATGATTAACACAAACACTAAACTGATCTTGCAACATTCTTGCTCTTTGATCACACATACTCACCAACCCCTCTTGAATCCTCTCTTGATGCCCTGCATCTATGCATCTGTACACATGAATTGCAGCATACCCAAAAACAATTATCCATAATATCAAATATTTCCCTTGATTTGTCCTTGGAATATACCAAGTGTACTTTCTTTTACTCTCCATTTGCTGCTGCTGCTCATTCAAACTCACTGCCACTAAGTGATGCTGACCTTGCATTTTCAAACCCATGTTTTAAATCTCAAATCTTGAATCTTGATAACCTTTAAATCTTCAATTCATACTCTAAATCCAAAAGGGTATGTTGAATTTTTTATTTAAAACTTGAATTTTTGCTCTAAATCCAAAAAGGTATGATAAAGTTGCAGACTTTATCAAAAAAACATAAAGATTTTCATGAAACAGTATAATTGCAGCATTGTTTTGTGTGATTGTGGTCAAGAAAACACACAAGCCTAGAAAACCCACAAAAGAACAATAATCAAGAAGACAAGAAATACCCTAGAGAGAGAATAACAATAATAATAAGAAGAAGTGAAACACTTTTTTTTTTTTTTTTGATAAAAATAATATTTTTTATTTATTTACTAAAAATAATAATAATAATAACAAGCATGGGTGTGTAGTGTGTTTGCAGCCCTAAAAAGATGCAAGGAAAGCCCAAATTCCAAAACTTTTGTGGGTTTGAATGGAATTAAAATATTAAGTGTTTATGAAACTAAAACAGTTAAAAAAACAGAAGCATGAAGGAACAAGACAAAGACCAGCAGGGCATTTGTTATGTTATCTGTAATCTTGAATTATTATTATTATTAATTATTAATTATTAATAAAGAAAAAGAAAGAGAGTATCTGAATTGTGAAATCAAAATCAAAGCCAAATTAGAAGAATTTAGGTGGGGGGTTTAAGCACGATTTGGTTTTTAATAATTGAGAGGAATAAGAAATTAAGGATATAATATTATAATATTATTATTATTAATAAAAAAACAAGGATATGTTTGGCAACCTCACTTTATAAAGCGAGTGGATCGAATTTTCAGGATTTTTCAAGATACGCTCTTTGAAGAAACGTGGATCGGCTCACTGGTAGACGATCAACTTTCCTCGGGTATGAGTATGCTATTTCACCGATGGTTCTCCGGAGTATGAGTTCTTCCACCTACAAAACGAGCAGCACCGTGAACTTACCCCTCAGAAAGGGACAGAGGGGTCCTCTTTGGGGTAACCCTCCGTGTGAGAATAAGAGATTGTAGGAGAAGATAATAATAATCTGAGAGTGAGTAAGGAATTGGAATGTATTTTCTTGCTTACCTCCCCTTGTGGAGGTGGTGTGGTATTTATAGTGTTAGGGTTTTCAATGATTGGGCTCAGATCCCATTAGGGCCTTTTTGGCCTCCTCCTATTGCTTTGCGCCATGTGTCCTTAGGACACCTGGTGCTTTTTCATTGATTATTCTCTGACCCAGGCATTTTACCTGACCCATGTGCAATCACGTGGTAGCACATGGGTTTTGCTGAGTTGTCCACCTTTCATTGGCAGCTGTCAACATCAGCATATTCTTATTCCTTAAAGGATACCTTCTGGAAGGTTGTCTGACGAGCACAATCAAGGTTGTCCTTATCCTGATTTGGATAAGGACGAGGTTGATTATGTGCACGTGTGATATGCGCATATCCTGAGGATGCGCGAAGTCTTCTCTTTATTCTCACGCGCAGATGTTTCATGCGCAGATGTGATATGCGCAAGCATATGTAATATGCGCCACGCGCAGATGTGATACGCGTGAGCATATATGATGCGTGAGCATGCGATATGCGCCACGCGCAGATGCGCCACGAGCAGATGTGATATGCGTGAGCGTATATGGTGCGCGAGCATGTGATACGCGTGAGCATATGTGATGCGTGAGCATATATGATATGCGTGAGCATATGTGATGCGTGAGCATATGTGATATGCGCCGTGCGCATAGGTTTTGGCTTTGTGCCTTCATGATATCTTGATTTCAAGCCTCTTGTCTATATCTTGTGGGTTGACCCGCCCCGCTCGATGTTAAGGCGGGTACATACCTCTTCAAGCCCCCCCCCCCCAGTCTAATGTGTGTCTTGTCTCGCGCGAGCGAGGTAAGATAGATATTAGACTTAATAGTTCTCTTTTAATAGGGTTTTGTCTTTTCCTTTTTTATTTCTCATCGTTGCGCGAAATTCTATCCTTGTGGTTGAAATGAATCGTCCATGTACGTGGTTGGTTGGTGCTAACATGCGTCAGAGATGGAGACATGTGTCAGACTTTTCGTGTGCTCGATGTGCTACAGTTGCCTTTCATGTCCCCTCACACAGTGTCAGGAACACGTGTCGCGCTCGCGTTGGCCTGCACCTGCGAGTGGGGGCGCGTGAACTCTGATCAGTACCTGTTTCGTTCCCTTTTATGTCCCCTCACACAGTGTCAGGAACACGTGTCGCGCTCGCGTTGGCCTGCACCTGCGAGTGGGGGCGGGTGAACTCTGATCAGTATGTAACACCCCGACCAAAGGCGGATTATACATCGGGGCGCCACATATTGCTTCATTACTCGCGACACTATTGGTGTCAATATTTATTAATACACATTTTATCGCGCACGCGCAGCGGGGAAAATAAAGAACATAAATCAAACATAAATCAATATATTATAAATTATAACATTCAAACAACATTAACTTGTCTTGATACATTTTAATTCTAGGTCCAAAAGTAAAAACGTCCTACGTGTCCACAAGCTCCAAAACAGCTACTGCAAACCTGAACATGTGTTAAAATAAACGTCAAACACTTGCGTGTTGGTGAGAAATCAAGTTTAATACAATACATAGATAGCCATAAATCTGCGCGCAACACGTGTATGTCTGGTGTTTAACAAGGGTGCAATCAGATTGTAATCAAGCCTAGATAGATCATAGCTCATAGTTCATAGTTCAATCCGTGCTCCCAATTGAGCACAAAAACGAGAAAACATCTGTGCAAGTGTAAACAAAGAAAACCGTAAACGATAGGTCTCCCGTGTTCATCTAATGGTACCATGAAAACTTCGGAATAGGCCGAACAAAGCGGTTAATGATACACACATACAAATAACAGCCAAGTAAACGTCCTCAACACATGGGATACTGCGCGACTAAAGTTCATAAACAAGTTTAAGACTCAAGTTTTGTATGAACACATGAACATCCCAAAGCATTTAAAATAAAAAGGGATTAGATACGAGATAACTCACTTGATAAACGATGCGGTGTAAGATAAAGCAAAAACCAACTTTCAACAAGCACAGGTTAACCTATAATTAAGATTATAGTTTTAACGATCTGTTTTTAAGTCTTGATTATAAGTTAGCATAATTAATAAGTTATTATATATAATATATTACCGGAAAACAGGGCAGAGGAGAGGAGAAAACGGAGGCAAGAGAGGAGGGAGGCGGCTGAAGAACAACGGCAGAGAGCAAAAAGGGAGGAAGAGAATAAGTGTAGTGTGTGAAGTGTTAAGAAAATAGTACTATATATAGGCAAACCCTAGGGGACACAAACCCTAGAAAAGATCTCCAAAAGTAAAAGAAAAGATATCAACAGTAAAAAGTTCTGAAAAGTAAAGATATCAAAAGATATGGCAGCTGCAGGGGACAAGAGAAAAGCTGACAGGGAACAGCAACAGGCATGGGCGGATCAGATAAAGGTACTGGATAAAGCATGAAAAAGCAGATCTCAAAAGATAATGTCAGTCACTTTTTCTACCAACCAATGGGGTTGGTACGCATGCTGCGCCGAAAGTAACTATTCAGACATTAGATAGGTTAGGTCAACAGCTCAGAAGAAAAGACATGACAAAAGCAAACGGCTAGAATAAACAGAAGATACAAGGGTTAAGCGCGGGAAGGCTGAGTGCGCGAGCGCGAAGGCTGGCACAACAATCCTTAGCGCACTGCGGGAAAAATCACAAATCCTTAGCGTGCTGCGTGAAGAACTAGAATTCTAAGCGCATCGCGGGAAGAACATACATTCTTAGCGCATTGCGGGAAGAACATGCATTCTTAGCGCGCTGCGAGAAGAGTTCTCTTCACGCATCGCAGGAACAAGATGTCTTCACGCAGGCTTCCATGTAAGGAGTCCGGCGCGTGGAGCTGCAGACATCCTTAGGCGGGAAGAACCAAAGGACAAGCAAAGAGTTAAGGAAAGGGTTCAAGGCTTAAGGGCGGGACGGCGACAAGAGGGAAAAGAAGGCGGAAAGAGAGGAGAGGGACGGAACGGCGGAAAGAAAGAGAGAGAAAGAGGCGGGAGGGAAAAGTATATTATTATTATTGAAAGTAAAATATAAGTATAAATAAATATTAAATCATAAAAGAAAGAGATCGGGTCAGAGAAACGGGTACCTGGGTCGGGTCGGATCGGGCAGATGTCACAGTCTCCCCTACTTTAAGAAATTTCGTCCCGAAATTTATCTCGAAGTAGGTTGCGCAGGGAACAGGTGCGGGTACTTGATCTTCATTTGATCTTCCCTTTCCCATGTAAACTCGGCTCCGCGCTTGGACTCCCAGCGAACTTTCACGATAGGGATACGACTGCGCTTGGTTTGCTTAACCTCGCGATCCATAATCTCAACAGGCTTCTCAACGAAATGCATAGTTTCATCAACTTGAACTTCATCAAGTGGAATGTGAAGGTTCTCGTCAGCTAAACACTTCTTGAGATTGGATACATGGAACGTTGGATGCACATTACTGAGCGCGGGCGGCAGGTCAAGTCTGTAGGCAACTTTTCCCACACGCGCGAGAATCTTGAATGGACCAACATATCGAGGAGCAAGCTTACCTTTCTTCCCAAAGCGGACAACACCTTTCCAAGGCGACACTTTGAGGAGAACAAGATCACCAACTTGAAATTCGAGAGGCTTTCGCCTACGATCTGAGTAACTCTTCTGTCGGCTCCTGGCAGTCAGCAGATGATCACGGATCTTGGCGATTTTATCGGTTGTCTCTTGAACAAGTTCGGGTCCTGTGATTTGAGTTTCACCCACTTCGCTCCAACAGATCGGGGAGCGGCACTTACGACCGTAAAGTGCTTCAAATGGGGCCATACCGATACTGGAATGATAGCTGTTATTATAAGAGAACTCGATCAAAGGCAGGTGCGAATCCCAATTACCTCCAAAATCAAGAACACAAGATCGGAGCATATCCTCAAGAGTTTGAATAGTTCGCTCAGACTGACCGTCAGTGTGAGGATGATATGCCGTACTCATGTCCAAGCAAGTTCCTAGCGCAAATTGGAGAGATTTCCAAAAGCGAGATATAAAACGGCCATCGCGATCGGATATGATGCTCAAAGGAGTACCATGGCGGCAGACAATTTCCTTGACATACAGCTGCGCGAGTTGCTCAACACGGTAGTTTTCACGAATGGGCAGAAAGTGAGCAGACTTAGTCAATCGATCCACTATTACCCAAATGCTATCATGTTTGCTTGCTGTCAAAGGTAACTTGGTAATAAAGTCCATCGCTACACATTCCCATTTCCACGTAGGAATTTCTGGTTGTTCGAGCAAACCAGACGGGCGTTGGTGTTCAGCTTTCACTTTAGAACAAGTCAGACATCTAGCTACGAACACAGCAATATCCTTTTTCATACCGGGCCACCAATAAGTAATGCGCAAATCCTTGTACATCTTATCAGCGCCAGGATGAATAGAATACCGAGATTTGTGCGCTTCACTCAGGATATCAGCGCGAAGATTCTCATCAAAGGGAATCCAGATGCGATTAAGATAGCAGAGAATTCCACTCAGATTAGGGACAAAGAGTGCTTCCGCGCCACACACTAACTCGGCGCGAAGGTTACCATTACTGATGGATGCGCGCTGCGCGTCACGAATACGCGATTCAAGGTTGCTTTGAATCGGCGCGAAGTGAAGATGCGTGCGCGGCAAGATACAGTTAAGCTGGCAGGGTTTTCGGCTGAGCGCATCGGCTACCACATTAGCCTTACCAGGATGATACCGGATCTCACATTCGTAATCGCTGATGAGTTCGTTCCATCGGCGTTGCCTCATGTTAAGTTCCTTTTGATCAAAGATATGCTGAAGGCTTTTATGGTCAGTGTAGAGGATACACTTAGTACCATAAAGGTAGTGTCTCCAGATCTTCAAGGCAAAAACAACTGCACCAAGCTCGAGGTCGTGAGTTGTATAATTCTTTTCATGAACCTTGAGTTGCCTTGATGCGTAAGCGATAACCTTGCCTCGTTGCATAAGAACACAACCGAGACCTTGGTTGGATGCATCGCAATACACGACAAAATCATCATTACCCTCAGGTAGCGCAAGAACAGGAGCTTCACACAACAAACGCTTGAGCGTTAGAAAGGCTTCTTCTTGCTTCGAGCCCCAAATATACGGTTTACCTTTGTGCGTTAGAGCTGTTAAAGGCAAAGCGATCTTTGAGAAGTTCGAAATGAATCGCCGGTAGTAACCAGCTAAGCCCAGAAAGGAACGGATCTCAGAAGGAGAGGATGGCGTAATCCAGTTCTTGATTGCTTCAATCTTGGATGGGTCGACATGAATACCCATCTTGTTAACAACATGACCAAGAAACTGTACTTCATCAGACCAGAATTCACACTTGGAAAGCTTAGCATAGAGCTGCTCGGTTCGGAGCTTTTGCAATACCAATCGGAGATGTTGCTCATGCTCGGCCTTGGTCTTAGAATACACCAGAACATCATCGATAAACACGATCACGAATTTATCCAAGAAAGGCCTACACACCCGATTCATTAGATCCATGAAAACGGCGGGTGCGTTGGTTAAACCGAAGGACATGACCAAGAATTCAAAATGGCCATAACGAGTTCGAAAAGCAGTCTTCGGAACATCTTCATCGCGGATGCGCAACTGGTGATAGCCAGAGCGGAGATCAATCTTCGAGAAACAAGAGGCACCTTGGAGTTGATCAAAGAGGTCGTCAATACGCGGTAAGGGATACCGGTTTTTAATGGTGAGTTTGTTCAACTCGCGGTAATCAATACACATGCGAAACGATCCATCTTTCTTTTTAACGAACAACACCGGAGCACCCCAGGGCGAAGAGCTAGGGCGGATGAATCCTTTAGCGGTCAACTCTTGAAGTTGACTTGCCAATTCTTGCATCTCAGCGGGTGCAAGACGATAAGGAGATTTAGCTACGGGGGAAGCACCAGGGACAAGATCAATACGAAACTCGACTTCACGAGCGGGAGGGATACCAGGAAGATCATCAGGAAAAACTTCAGGGAAATCACGCACAACAGGGATATCGCGAAGCTTCTTCTCTTCAGCAGGTTTGACCACATGGGCTAAAAATGCAATACACTTCTTCCGCATGAGTCTTCGGGCTTCAGCGCAAGACATAAGCTTAAGACCGCGGGAGGGTTTCTCGCCGTAGATGTGAAGATCACCATTTTCTCGAGGAATGCAAATCAACTTCTTGGCGCAAATAACTTCGGCGCGATTCTTTGAGAGCCAGTCCATACCAATGATAACATCAAAGCTTCCAAGAGGCATGGGGATGAGGTCAATCAGAAAATCGTTTTCGTTAAGGTTAAGCGTGCAATCTTTAATCACAGAGTTAATTAAAACAGTTTCGCCATTAGCCAATTCAACTGAAAAATCTTCTTTTAAGTCATCGCGCGGTCGCGCAAGCTTCTGTTCGAAGGCGCGAGAAATAAAACTTCGATCGGCGCCAGTATCAAAAAGTATAGAAGCATAAAATCCGTTAAGCAAAAATGTACCATTAACTACGTCATTATTCGCTTGCGCTTGGTGCGCGGTTATGTTAAAAGCTCGTCCACGCGTCACTTGGTTCGAAATCTGGTTCACCGGATTCGCTTGTGTGATTTGCACTTGTAGTCTCGGGCACGCGTTCCGGAAATGACTGGGATCACCGCAGTTATAGCACGACCTGGGTCGTGGGTTTTGGTAGGTTGGTTGTGGATTCTGCGGGTAGACTGGTGGTGTTGGCGCAATTGGGTTGGCGAGAGGGACTCTACAGTATTCAGCAGAGTGACCAACGCGGCCACATCGGTTACATTGTCGACACGGGGTTTGGGTTGGGTGGTGAAGTCTACAGGTTGGGCAAAAAGGTTGATTTCCTGTGTAAGGTTTCTTAGGTGGCGGGGCAGGGAGTGCGGGATTGGTTAAGGCATAGTTGTGGACTATAGGTGTTGGGTAGGCTGACAGTGGGTTAGGCGCATAAACTGGAGGTTGGTAAATGGGTTGTTGGGTAATGGGCGGGTTGGTAAGCGCATAGGCTTTGCGCCTGCGCTTGAGGTTGTTACGGTTTGAGGGTTCTGGTTTGGTTTCTGTTGGTTCAGGGACAGTCTTGGTGGGTTTGGTCTTTTCTGTTCCCCGCAGGAACAGGGTTCCTGCTCTGACATGGTTGTCGCTGAGCACAGCGGCCAACTCGATGGCGTCAGAGAGGGTAACTGGGTTTCTGGCCCATACAGAATCTTGAATTTCCATGGGGAGACCCCCAAGGAATTTCTCTATGGCTCGGCGGGAAGGGGTAACAAGGTGAGGGACCAGTAAGCTTAGCTCGTGGAAGCGCGTCGCGTACTCGCGCGCTTCGCCACTGTATTGCTTCAAGTTCCAGAATTCTTCCTCCAGGCGCTTCACTTCGTTGGGAGGGCAGAATTCTCGCGTAAGAATTTCCTTGAATTCCTCCCATGTCATGCTAGAAGCAGCCTCTGCGCCACGCGCATGAGCTACTCCATTCCACCATGTAAGCGCTCTGGATTCCAGGACACTGGAAGCATATAGGGTTCGTCTGTCTGAGGGGCATTGGGTGTGGAGGAAAGTGTTTTCTATTTTCTCAAGCCACTGGAGCATCACGGTGGCTCCTTCAAGACCTGTGAACTTTGGAGGGTTACCCGCGTTAAAGGACTTAATGTTGTAACTGGAGGTATTGTTTTGGCTCAAGGCTTGGGCTATCACGGCGGCCATTTCCTGGGAACGTTGCTGTCTACGCATGCGCGAGGCTTCTCTTCTCTGAAATCGGCGAGATAGCGGAGGCATTCTATAAAAATTTTAATTTTAGTTAATATCTTGGTTTTAGCGCAAAGTTTTAATCTTATAAAGCTTGGTTTCACGGAGTCAGTTACAGTCAACAGTTAAAGTAAAATAAATGATCCTAAATGCAGACTTAATAAAGGTAACAAATTCGAATCAAGAATCGACAATTCATGTATCACCATGACTTTCCGAATTCCCAATTTAAAATATACGAGCAAACGAGTATTGGAGATTGACGATTCATGTATCACCATGACTTTTCAATCCTCAATATAAAACATACAAGAAAATGAGTATTGGAGGTTGACAATTCATGTATCACCATGACTTTTCAAGTCTCCAACCTCAGAACATAATCGTAAATGGAAATTGAAAATCATCTATTCATGTATCACCATGACTTTTCGGATCTTCAAATCCCAACAAACGAATAGGCAAGAAAAATCAATAAAAATCGAAATTCAGCAAAAATCGAAATATCGCGAAATAAAACATAAAATCATATACTGCGCAAGTGCGAGCATATTCATAAATAACGAGTAATTAACAATAAGCGTGCAAACATGAGATTTCTCTCATGCGCGAGAAGGGACTCTTAGGTATTCTAGGCCGTTACGTCTAACCACCTATCCTAAAGTCAACGAGCTCTGATACCAATCTGTAACACCCCGACCAAAGGCGGATTATACATCGGGGCGCCACATATTGCTTCATTACTCGCGACACTATTGGTGTCAATATTTATTAATACACATTTTATCGCGCACGCGCAGCGGGGAAAATAAAGAACATAAATCAAACATAAATCAATATATTATAAATTATAACATTCAAACAACATTAACTTGTCTTGATACATTTTAATTCTAGGTCCAAAAGTAAAAACGTCCTACGTGTCCACAAGCTCCAAAACAGCTACTGCAAACCTGAACATGTGTTAAAATAAACGTCAAACACTTGCGTGTTGGTGAGAAATCAAGTTTAATACAATACATAGATAGCCATAAATCTGCGCGCAACACGTGTATGTCTGGTGTTTAACAAGGGTGCAATCAGATTGTAATCAAGCCTAGATAGATCATAGCTCATAGTTCATAGTTCAATCCGTGCTCCCAATTGAGCACAAAAACGAGAAAACATCTGTGCAAGTGTAAACAAAGAAAACCGTAAACGATAGGTCTCCCGTGTTCATCTAATGGTACCATGAAAACTTCGGAATAGGCCGAACAAAGCGGTTAATGATACACACATACAAATAACAGCCAAGTAAACGTCCTCAACACATGGGATACTGCGCGACTAAAGTTCATAAACAAGTTTAAGACTCAAGTTTTGTATGAACACATGAACATCCCAAAGCATTTAAAATAAAAAGGGATTAGATACGAGATAACTCACTTGATAAACGATGCGGTGTAAGATAAAGCAAAAACCAACTTTCAACAAGCACAGGTTAACCTATAATTAAGATTATAGTTTTAACGATCTGTTTTTAAGTCTTGATTATAAGTTAGCATAATTAATAAGTTATTATATATAATATATTACCGGAAAACAGGGCAGAGGAGAGGAGAAAACGGAGGCAAGAGAGGAGGGAGGCGGCTGAAGAACAACGGCAGAGAGCAAAAAGGGAGGAAGAGAATAAGTGTAGTGTGTGAAGTGTTAAGAAAATAGTACTATATATAGGCAAACCCTAGGGGACACAAACCCTAGAAAAGATCTCCAAAAGTAAAAGAAAAGATATCAACAGTAAAAAGTTCTGAAAAGTAAAGATATCAAAAGATATGGCAGCTGCAGGGGACAAGAGAAAAGCTGACAGGGAACAGCAACAGGCATGGGCGGATCAGATAAAGGTACTGGATAAAGCATGAAAAAGCAGATCTCAAAAGATAATGTCAGTCACTTTTTCTACCAACCAATGGGGTTGGTACGCATGCTGCGCCGAAAGTTACTATTCAGACATTAGATAGGTTAGGTCAACAGCTCAGAAGAAAAGACATGACAAAAGCAAACGGCTAGAATAAACAGAAGATACAAGGGTTAAGCGCGGGAAGGCTGAGTGCGCGAGCGCGAAGGCTGGCACAACAATCCTTAGCGCACTGCGGGAAAAATCACAAATCCTTAGCGTGCTGCGTGAAGAACTAGAATTCTAAGCGCATCGCGGGAAGAACATACATTCTTAGCGCATTGCGGGAAGAACATGCATTCTTAGCGCATTGCGGGAAGAACATGCATTCTTAGCGCGCTGCGAGAAGAGTTCTCTTCACGCATCGCAGGAACAAGATGTCTTCACGCAGGCTTCCATGTAAGGAGTCTGGCGCGTGGAGCTGCAGACATCCTTAGGCGGGAAGAACCAAAGGACAAGCAAAGAGTTAAGGAAAGGGTTCAAGGCTTAAGGGCGGGACGGCGACAAGAGGGAAAAGAAGGCGGAAAGAGAGGAGAGGGACGGAACGGCGGAAAGAAAGAGAGAGAAAGAGGCGGGAGGGAAAAGTATATTATTATTATTGAAAGTAAAATATAAGTATAAATAAATATTAAATCATAAAAGAAAGAGATCGGGTCAGAGAAACGGGTACCTGGGTCGGGTCGGATCGGGCAGATGTCACACAGTACCTGTTTCTCTCTCTCCTGGGCCTATAAAAGCAAGCCTTTTGAGTTGTTATTCTTCATCTTCATTATTATTTCAGAGCTTTTTCTTTCCTTCCATTTTTATTCCGATTAAGAGCTTGTCTTTTGCTTCCAGATTTCCGTTCTTGAAGTAACCTCTGTTTGATTCACAGTTGTATGTCTGATAACCCAGACGCCACAATCTCCCCAGCAGACGCCGTGTAAAATCATTAGTCATGTCCACTTTGAAGAAGACCGGCAAGGGAAAACGGGCTGCTGAGGCCTCGTCGGAGGAGGTGGGGAAGGGCAAAACAGTGAAGAGGCGGGATGAGATTCCCTGCAAATTGAGACAGTCTGATTTCGACAGTCTCATCGCCTCTCAGGGTTTTCTCCCTGAGTACGGCTGTATGCTCCCGGCGGCCGGGCAAACGGCGGCAGATCCGCCCACTGGCTATATCTCCTTATACTGCCATTTTTTCACTCACTGCAACCTTCGTCTCCCGATGACAAGGTTTATGGGTGCGCTGCTTAAATTTCATGGGATTCACATATCCCAAGTCCATCCTTTTGGACTTGTGCGCATGACTCATTTTGAGTTCATGTGCAAAGCTCAGCGCGAGGAGCCAACCCCTCGGCGCTTTCAATTTTTTTATAAGCCAAAAATCCAAGATTCTTGGTTCTCATTCGTTCCTCGCAGTCAGAAGGTCAAGTGCTGCACTGTTTCCTTCAAGAGCCTTCATGACTGGTCTGAGAAATTTTTCTATATTAAGGCTGGTGTGATTCCCATCCGCATGACCATGCGCGCGATCACTTCTGCGCCCGCGGATGTGAATGTTCTTAAGAACCCAACTGGCGCATGGGTTGATAAGTTGACTGCTGAACCATCCCCCGCCAAGAATATTTGCGAGGAGGCGCTGGTGGGGGTTGGCATGAGCAGGAGGTGGGCCGACAGCGCGACTGAGCCTGTTATCCAAGTTGATGGATTATGTGAGTTATTAGCTCATTGCATTATTTCTGCGCGAATATAATTCGTTTTGCTGATATCATTTGTCTTTGTTTTATGCAGTAAGCAAGGAGTACGTCCACGCCGCCTATGATGAGCATATGGAGGGTGGCTCTGTCGCGCTGGGCGCTGGGGAAGTTGGCTTCCCCGATCGCTTCGCTGATATGTTCATCCCTGTTGATTTGGGATTTTGCTTTGACAGCGATGCGCCTGGTAGGCCTTTGTACTTATGTTTATGCCTTTAGAATACTAAATTTGGTTAACATTTCTGTTGCACGTATTGTAGATGCGCTCGAGAACTATGAGCTGGAGCTCGCGGAAGAAGAGGTGGAGGAGGAAGCTGAGGTGCCACAACTCAAGCGTAAAGCTAAAGGGAAAACTGGCGCAGGGGCCAGTAAAAAACAGAAGAAAAATGATGCCCCTGTTGCTCAGGATCCTCCTACTCAGGTGAAGGGACTTAAGAAAACCAAGGGGTTTACCTCCAAGGTTTCCTTGTCTTCTTTGCCTCAAGGAAACACCACATAAAAATACAATAACAAATTTTTATATTTTTTCAACCTGTTTAGTGTCAATTTCTTGGAGCATATATTAAATTAAACAAAGCAATTGTTGCAACACTACAAGATTGATGATCATTATACAAATCTTCACTAACGAAATGACTAGACATGTCATCACTCGTGATTGGATCAAATTTCAAGTATGGAGCACATTGGGAATTTGGTGTCCTTTACAAAACAAAAGGATGGTTAGAACTAGAGGCATGTTTAGGTATTTACTATTTAGATTTCTGTCCAAAAAAAAAAAACAAAATATTGAATTCTATTTGTTTCCCCCTTACCTTAAATGTGTTTTTACAATATATGATTTGACAAATAGCAAAACTGGTCCTTTATGTTTGCACGATTTTCATTAGACGTCCTTTGGCAAAAGAAATGACAGAAAACGTATTTCATGTTTCAAATTCTGTTCACGTTACGTCCTTTGGTACTAACCCAGTTAAATTTTTCGTTAAATATGGTCATGTGCTTTGCACATGAGGGCAGTGTAGTAAATTCACACATTATAATTAAAAGTAAAAAATAATTTATTTTAAAAATATAATCTTTCTCTCTCTCTCTCTGAGATACAAACCAACACAGGACCACAACAGAACCACCACCATCACACCACCGGTTTTTCTCAAAACCCTACCGACCGCCTGCTATGCAGCCGGGAACAGTTGCTTGAATGTTTCCAACCACAATCACCAATATCGCCGCCACATGAAACCACCGTCGGTAGAACGACAAGGTGTGTTGTTCGTCGTCTCTCTCTATATATCCAAAGATCTGAGATCACCAATGCTATGTTCTTGACTCACATATAGAGGTTGATTTCAAGTGATCGATGGCAGTCTTGGTTTATGGCTGTTAAGTTATAGTGGATTAGTGGTAATGGTGGTTTTTGGGGTGTGGTGATGATGGGAGAGGATGGTGACAGTGGATGGAGACTGTGGTAGAGGGGTGTGAGAAAGATAAAGAGGTTATTTGTATATTTTTTATTTTATTAAAAAATAAAAGTATTTTTTCAAAATACCAAATCTTTAGTCTAATTACACAAACAATCCTTAAAGAGGTAAAATGACCACACTGCCCTCATGTATAAAGCACATGACCATATTTAACGAAAATTTTAACTGGGTTAGTACCAAATGACGCCTATTGAAAAAGCGTGCAAACATAAAGGACATGTTTTGCCAGTTTGTATGATTTTGATATAAAAAGTATTCATTCAATATATCAATCAAGACTATGCATGATTAAATAAACCAAATACCAATTAATCTAGCGGCAAACCAATGCTTTTCTTTATAGGAGGTTGGGGATTGGAGTTTCGCCTTGAGTATTATTCCTAGTTGAGTGAGGGCTCTTCCAGCATGGTCGTCCCTAAGAATCGTTAAAAATTCTAGGCTATAGACAAGTAAAAATACGAGTCTCCAAATAAAATATGACCTAAATAACTCGTATATAAAACTAATAAAAGTAAATATCTTTAAAAATCTATGTAGAGTTTCAACACAAAAGGCCATTTTTTAAAATGGTTTATTGGGCTTTAAATGAATTGGTGAGTTGGGTACTTATGAATATGTGATCGCCGGCTATTCATTTAAATATTTTTTAAAAATTACGGAACTACCTAGAGAATCGGGCCCGGTACCATCCACCCTCTCTCCTGGTCTGGTCATGTTTTGTTTTATGTATGAAACCTTGATTAACTTGCTAGGGTGATCTGAGATGTTCGGGGTTTAACTCTTTAAGAAAATGCTAACAAATGTAATAGATATCAATGTTTTTAACATGTACTAAATGTGTGTGACGAATTACAAAATTTACATAATACACTTGTAGTTAGTGTTTAGACGGTAATCAGAAGTTGAAACGCATTTATGTACTTAAAATTTTTGTATTATATCCAAAACAATAGTTACCAAGGGTTTAATATTACGACGTTTGTCTAAATAATATTTTTACAATATTATATATATGTTTTCAACCGAATTATGGAGTGTGGAATATAAAAACGTATATATACGTTTGGCCTCTATTTGTTTGGAAGTTGAGAATATCAAACATCGCTTTCCCATATCTTGATGATTATGACGTGGGGACAAGAAACAGATCTCATTATCGGATATTAGTATATTACCATACTACCCAAACAATTTCGTTTAGTATTAAGGTGACTCACTTGTTTCAAGTTTAGTATTCTAGGGGCAAGTAGGTCATTGTTGGATCAATTTCTTTAAATTGGCTTTCATATTGAGTTTTCTGTTATATATATCATATAAATACATTAAAAATAACTATATCTTATATCTCATGTTCAATTAAATAATATTTATTATACATTTATCATTATCTTCTATCTCTCCTTCACTCAAAACCGCTTTCAGAAAATATTAAAATATTATGTGTTGTGAACAGTAAAACCTCAAATTTAACTTTCTCGCATAACATTTTCTCTCTTCTCTACTCACAACCACTTATAATCATACCATATAATTTACATATTCCTCTCACAAATTTTTGTAAAGTAGGTTAAGAATGCTCTTACATGCACATCTAATGGTCTAATAGATGTTCACGCTTTTAAGATCAAATGTTTAAATCCTTTACAATAAATTAGATGGATTTAAAAGTATATTATTTAGTTGTTACAAAACTATTTACATTTACCTTTACTTAATGACAAGATAACTTTTATTAAAAGCAAACACAATTGTAGCAAGATGCTAGGAGAAGTATGCAAGAAGTTTACAATACGACATTTAAAGAACACCGATCTATCCATTCTAAGGACTATGGAGCTAAACTCGGCTTACTTTCACCCAAATGAAGGAAATTGCTTTGATACCCCCATGATATTCGCCACTCATTTACGTTTTTTGAATCGTCTATTCTTTTTTGTTTTTTTTGTCAGTAGTGGGATTTGATCGATCCCTCACCATTTGAAGAATCTCTATATAGCATAGTTTATGCAACTGATTTGTCTGACTACCTGTAATATTATTTCGCATGTGCCCCACGTCGAACATTACATCCAACTTCTTCATATTGAAATCTCTACCTTTCACCCTCACCCACGCCTTTGCCCCCTCCCTTTCCCGCTCTCTCTCGCCACCCCCTCGTTTAAAAAGAAAACCATGCAATCATTATAGAAAGCGTATTTAAAACACACTGTTATTTAATAGAATGAAAAATAAAAGGAAGCATACATATGATATGAACATGATCGATTGACATTCTATGCATGAATTCCCCCCACCCCCCCCCACCCATAAATAATCAATCGGGTTTATAGTTAACTAGTTTATAAACCATTTTTCATTTGCACAATTTTAAAATCAATTTTGATTTTATTATCTAACTTTTGTTTGTATATAATATTTTAATAACCGAATAATAAGAGTGAATATGTGTCACAAGAGAGAAATAAAGAAAAAATATGAATAATAACAAATTGAATTTGAAACGTGTAGAACAATATACATTTATGTTTTCTATTTAGACCATGCATGTTGGGACGTTTCCCCACCCAAAGTGACCCTAAAACGCCATGAACAGCACCCCTAAGACGCCTTGAGTGCTTTTATATTGGGGCGCTTCTTATAAAGCGCTAGAAAGGGAAGAAAAGAGGAAGGTAATTGTTTGCTTTATTTATATGTTATTTTAATGTAATAATAATAATAATAAGGTAATGATTTAAAGGGCTTCATCCACGTTGTAAAACGCCCATATAGTGACGTGAGACCACATGACGCAAAACGTTCCAATATGAGCTTCATCCAACACATGCTCTTAACTTTAACTCATTTGTTCATATTCAAATTCCATGAGATGAACCGAGTAAGAAAACTTTTTGCCTAGGGATAGATTTAAATATAAAATAAAAACTACTTTGTTACAAACAAATCTTCTTTTAGGATCTCTAAATTTCTCCATTTATTTTTAGGGTTTTATATGATTAGTACGCAAAAATATGTTCTTTTTGTCGGATTGAATCGTTTTTTTGTTGGCTTAGAATTATTTATTGAGTCATGTTGTCGAATATTTTTTACCGAACTAAATCGGGTCACAAAAAGTCCTGTTTTTTATTGTATTGAATTAATATTTCGTTGGCTTATATCTAATACAAAAACCTGGTAAAAAAAGGACCAACTAACTTAAGAGATTTATAGAAGAGAAAAAAATGCTTCAATTTTGGTGTCGGAACACCTGATCTTTGGTTAAGGTAAAATATGGTTAACCATGCATTATATGTAACCTTCAATTACTTTTTCTTAAACTAAAGTTAAATGTATTGAATCTTTAACCTTTTATTTTACATCATAACCACCTTACCCCTCTAATAAAGTGAAAATGACTTTTAACCTTCAATTACTATTATTAATTAAAGAGCCTTAAAAGATGAAACTTAATAAAAAATACGGTAGACATTAGTTTGAAATTTTGCCCTTAATTAAATGGAAACAAAGTTAAAACCATTCCATCACTTGCCAAATTATTTTATTCGACAATCAGTTATTTTATATACGGTTAATGTCCAACAAATATGAGGTCAAATCGAATTTTAGTAGTTTACATAACATACGAGTTTTGAAAATGTGAGGTTGCTTGACCACAGTTGGACTTTAGTGGGCCTCCCCTATTTGAGTGTGAAAGACACGAAAAATGATACAAAAATCTGATTTTAAATGTTTTTTTTGTTAATCTTCATTAAATTAATCAATCACAAATTGTGATCATTTCAATCGGTTAATTAGGTGTGGCTAAAGGACTCGAATCAAGTATCAAGGCGTGTGAAAAGATGTTTATTCTCGAATAGTTGAGAGTTCTAGTTCTATAACGGACATACATGTAGATTTTTGAGCAGTTTTAAAAGGTATATGAATTGTCTGCTATAAAAATAAAAATTAGTTGTCACATTTAAATTCTTCGTTTTCACTTGATTATAGATGATGAGAGCCTCCAAAAACAACCTCATGTAACCTTAAACTCATTTAATGATTTTATATATTCCTATGAATTACAAGTATACATACTTTTGTGGGTTTCACTTAAATTACGTGTTTATCAATCCTATGCTAGAGCGTATCTAATGTCTTTCTCGCTTTCATCTAATGCCATCATTGTGCATGTTTTCTACATAGGTAAAAGTGATTATCGTGTTATGATGCATCTAAGTTTGAATCTTAAATGCTAAAATTTCTCAAAATTATGTCGTTTTGAGTTAATTTGTGTAAATGCTCTAACTTTCAATTAAATGCCTAAAAACTACTTTTCCTAATTAATTTCCACACCAATACTTCTTTTATTTACAATAAAGATAACGTTTTTGTAGGTTGCCGTGTCCGTTATAAATGTGACGTGATCATAACATTGAACCCTAAATTCTGGTATTCGTTTTATGACATTCTTTAGACTTGTTGACGAAAACACCAAAAGCATAAATGGGTAATAAAAGTAGCCAAACGAATTTCTTAGTTGTTTGATGTCAACTAATTCATATAGCAAGCAATAAGCAATGTTGCAAAAGTCGCTAGGCAGATCATAGGCGGCCGACTGAGGAGTTGGTTGTACTCGGAGTACTTGGGGAGTACTCGGACATGATAAATATAAAGAAAATTAATTTATGGATATAATATATTTGTCAAATATCATAAATTTATTAATATTTATAATAAATTAAGTAAAGATAAATAAAAATAAGAGAAATACATTTTAAGTAATAAATTATTCTAAAAATTGTTAGTCTTTTAGTAAAAAAATGATATTTATTCTTTAATATTAAAGATATACGAGTTGTGCTTTATTTTTTAAGCCAAAATCGGTTCAAGTTCACCGATTAGATGCGATTCTGATTGAGGTTGACTACCTTTAATCAGTTCTTAGCAACTAAGCGAAATTAAAGAAACTCGCTTTGGCGACATACCTTGTAGCGAGTACTCGGTGAGTACCCGGCCTTGAAAACCTAATTTTACAACATTGATAGCACGTCTAATATATTGAGACTAGGGGTAATGGGGCGCGGTGGGTGGGGGGTGGTCCAAGTGGCTGATCACGTGGCTCGTGAACACCATTACACCCTTCATGTGATCAGGGGCGCAGACGGCGGGGGTGGCCGGGACCGCGGGGCTTGAACGAGTGTTTGAGCATGGGTTGAATAAAAAACTTGGGGTGGATCAATCAAGCCCCACTACATCCTATGAGGCTTGATCCAGGGGTTTGATCACAAGTCTGTCATCGCTTACGTGTTGGGTTTTGATTGGATCATTTGGGGCTCAACCAAACCCCAATACCCTTAGCCTGAGTATCTGGGGGTTTCTCAAAATATAAAACAAACACCATAGACTTTTAGGTATGAAATAAATTTGGTGGAGCTGTTATGTAGTTGAAGAGGTATGTACCCGCCTCAACACCAAGCAAGGCGGGTCAACCCACAAGATAAAGACATTATGAAGGCACAAAGCCAAAACCCAGGCGCATCGCGCATACAAAACATGCTCAGGCATCATATGCTCGCGCATCACATATGCGCGCGGCGCATATCGCATGCTCTTGCACATCACATATGCTCGCGCGTCACGTATGCGCGTGGCGCACCAGCGCGCGGCGCACATCACACGCTCGTGCATATCACACCTGCGCATGAAATATCTGCGCGTGAGAATAAAAAGAAGACTTCGCGCATCCTCAGGATGGACGCATATCACACGTACACATAATCAACCTCGTCCTTATCCAAATCAGGATCAGGGCAACCTTGATTGTGCACGTCAGACACTCTTCTAGAAGGCATCTTTTTAAGGAGTAAGAATATGCTGATGTTGACAGCTGCCAAATGAAAGGTCGACAACTCAGCATGACACATGTGCTACCACATGATTACAACCAACGAGAAAGCGCCAGGTGTCCCAGAGGACACGTGGCGCAGTGCGATTGGAGGAGGCCAACGAGGCTGAGCCCAGCCAGTGGAAACCCTAGCACTATAAATACAGCATCAACTCCACTTTGATGACACATTCATTCACACTCAATCATTGACAGTTACAAGCAGTGATATCACATTCAATCATATTGAATTATATTCACTCACAGTCAGTTACAGAAAACACACAGTCACACAATCAAGAGTATTCAGCGATTCAGCAATACTCTTGAGATTTCACTGACTCTCACTTTATTATCTTCTCCACAAAGATACTGATTCTCACGCCGGAGGGTTACCCCAAAGAGGACCCCTCTGTCCCTTTCTGAGGGGTAAGTAACGGCGCTGTTCATTTTGTAGGTGGAAGAACACGGATTCAAAGGAACCATCGGTGAAACAGTTTAATCATACCCGAGGAAAGTAGATCTGCTACCAGTGAGTAGATCCACGTTTCTTCATTGGCGCCATCCACTGTTACAAACGGCAATCAGATTTCATCCAGATCTACAAAAAAAAAAATCAATCACCATGGTTTCTGGAGTTCGTAACGTTGATCAAGCTCTGGAGGATATTGAACGTGAGGGTGTTAACGACGGACAGCAGGTTCTGAGGGTTCCGCGTGATTCTACGCGTACCACCAGCAACCGTCCCTTCGTCACAACCCCTCACGGCCAGACTGAAACTCCTCCAGACGATCACACGTTACAAAATATGGCCGGCGCGAAGCTGAAAGGACCAATGGGTCCAGAAGATGAAGCAAATGATCCGAATGAATGGCTCATAAACGAGCAGCGGCGTCTGATTGAAAAGTACAACGACATGGTCAAGCAGAAGAAGCTAGCCGACCAAGCACAAAGGCAAGCTTTTGATAAGCAGACTACAAAGAGGCCGCGCGCGCCGGAAGAGGGACATTCTGTTCACACTGCACACACTGAGTTCAGTGATGAAGAAGTGCATAGCATGAGGAAGACACGGGATACTCATGCAGGAGGCTCACAGCTTCGCGCGCCTGTGAACATGGCGCCTGGAGCCAGAGCAGATCTGGATCTGCACATGCCGTACAGCCCACCGATCAGAGGGCAAGTGGACGTAACCACGCCCTATAGACCAGCCATCCTGGTAAAACACTCAAAGTTTACTGCGCGCATCGCGCAGGCTCCCATCCAGCACAAGACAAAGATGCCAAGTGGTCTGGGCAAATATGATGGCACAACAGATCCAGATGACTTTTTGCAAGGTTTCTATAACACGGGAAACCTAGAGAGCTGGACGATGCCAACATGGTGTCATATGTTTGCTCGCTGCCTCACTGGCGCAGCGCGGGTATGGTTCGAGAGCTTGCCGACAGGGCAAATTGATGGGTTCGAGGAGCTATTAGAAAAGTTCCAAGCCCACTTCGTACAGCAGCGCAGGCACACGCGCGATCCTGATGACATCATGCACTGCATACGCAGGAATGATGAAACGATTGAAGATTACATCACTCGTTTCAATCAGGAATCCCTGGCAATCGGGGGCATAACTGAGCAGCTCCTGCGCGTGGCCTTTATACAAGGCGCGCGCAGTGACCAACTCCGCCGGGCTCTTGTAAGCAAAGATGGTATGCCCACCACGTGGGCCAAGTTAATGGAGGCATCGCGAGTTTTCGCGAGAAATGAGAAACAGATTGCCCAAGATAGGGCAAGAGAAAGAGCGCATCAGGCAGAATCACCACGCAGCAAAGATAAGAGGGCCAAACAGAACTCTGTATGGTCCAGGTTGCAGCCAACAAGTTTTTCTTCCGCGGAAAAACAAGCGCAACCAACCTCACCACAGCCCCAAAAAGAAGTTCGTAATCGCGGGGAGGGTGACAAGAGGGAGGGCGGCAGAGATCCTAGTAGACCTTTGCCAAGAATATGGACGCCCCTCACTAAAACACCTTCACAGGTGTTAAGTACTGAGAATGTCCAATTCAAGCCCCCCAAACAACTACACTACAAGGGACCGCAAAACAGTGGCAAATATTGTGAATTTCACAGGTCCCCGGGCCACAACACCGACGCATGCCATCATTTAAAGGATGCGATCGAGAAGGATGTAAAGTCGGGCAGGCTGGCTCACTTGGTAAAAAACAAAAGAATAGAAGATGAGCAACCGGAGGGAGCCTCTGCCAGCAAGAAGTACAAGAGAATCTGTGTGGCTGAGGGGGGACGACAAGGGCAGACGTCAAGAAAGAGAAGCGCGCAAATCCACGGAGATTGGCGCGAGCAGCAAGTCATCTTCCCAAGAATCAGGGGAGGCCCTTCAATAAGCAGTCCTCTCGTCATTACCACACACATTGCTCATTACGAAGTGTCAAAGGTCCTGGTGGACACTGGAAGCGAATCTGACATTATGTATGAGCAGTGTTTCAGAAAGTTAGACCCGGCAGACCAAGCGCGGCTCGAAATTGTGAACGCACCAATCTGTGGTGTCTCAAATGAAATCATACATCCCCTAGGCCAGATTCAGTTTGAACTAACTATGGGGGATGATGAGCACAAGCGAGCCGAAGTTGTCAACTTCTTGGTCTTGCCCACCACGTCATGCCACAATATGATCCTGGGTAGGGGAACGATTGCCCAATTTAATGCTGTACCGTCGCCAGCGCACGGCGCATTGGGGATCCCTACACCAACAGGCGTAGCATTTGTTTACCGCGATCATTTGTGCGCAGTGACAAGCACGCCGCGGGAAGGGAGAATGAAACTTACAATGGCTGACAATGCGCCAGAGAAGTGGATTTTAAACCCAAAATTCCCAGATCAAACGGTCACAATTGGCGCTACCATTTCAGACGAAACGAGATTGAGAATGAAAAAGTTGCTTACAAAATACACATCGGTTTTCGCGTGGCAACACTCCGATATGACGGGGGTCCCGCGAGACTTGGCGCAACATTCTCTTAACACGTTTAAGTCGGTGGAGCCAATTGCACAGAAAAAGAGAATCATGGGGGATGAAAAGGCGAAGGCCATGAATGAGCAAGTGGAGGACCTGTTGCGCGCAAACATCATCCGCCCAATTCGATACCAGACATGGGTAGCCAATCCTGTGATGGTAAAGAAAAGCAACGGGTCATGGAGAATGTGTATTGACTTCAAGGACCTCAACAAAGCATGTCCGAAAGATTGTTACCCCCTCCCAAACATCGACGCAAAGGTGGACTCCGTGGCGCCATTCAAGCTCAAATGTTTCCTGGATGCCTACAAAGGCTATCACCAGATTCAAATGGCACCACAGGATGAAGACAAGACGGCCTTCAGAACCGACAAGGGTGTTTTTTGTTACACAAAAATGCCCTTTGGTTTAAAGAATGCGGGCGCAACCTATCAGAGACTTATGGATTCGGTTTTCAGTGAACAAATCGGAAGAAATCTAGAAGTCTACGTCGATGATTTGGTGATCAAGAGCAGGGAGGAGAGACAAATGCTCAAAGACATCGAGGAAACTCTTCAGCGCCTAACGGAGGTTAACATGAAGCTCAACCCGAGCAAATGTACTTTCGGCGCAGAAGAGGGGAAATTTCTTGGTGTAATGGTCACTAAGGATGGTTTCAAGGTGAACCCTGAAAAGGTGGAAGCCATCCTTGACATGCCTTCACCATCCACCATGAAAGAGGTTCAGAAGCTGAATGGTAGATTGGTGTCAATCAACAGGTTCCTAGCGAACCACGCCAGCAAATCTACTCCATTCGTTAACACCTTGAGGAACTGTTTGAAGAAGAGCCAATTCAAGTGGACGCCTGAGGCTGAGCAAGCTTTCACTGAGATAAAAGAATGTCTCATTAAATTGCCAGCGCTCACAGCTCCACTTCCTGGCGAGACCCTTACATTGTACCTGTCAGCTGGAGACCGCGCGATCGGCGCAGTATTATTGGTGGATCGCAAGGGGATACAAACGCCGATATACTATGTGAGTCGGGTGCTCACAGACCCTGAGACGCGCTATTCAATAATGGAAAAGTTAGTTTTGTCACTAACACACGCGTCGCGCAAGCTCCAGAGATACTTCAATGGTCATCCTATTGAAGTTCTGACTGGTTACAACATCCAGCAAGTCTTGCGACGCCCCGCGCTCTCCGGAAGGCTGACAAAGTGGGCGCTGGAATTAGGTGAACACACGATCACTTATAAGCCCCGTCCAGCGATAAAGGGTCAAGTTTTGGCGGATTTCATCACGGAAATCCCAGACGGAAAGATTGAAGAAGCTCAGCGCGAGGTAGATCCTCCGCGAGCAAATGATGAAGAAGATGTTTGGAGGCTATTCACTGATGGAGCCTCCAACAGCGAAGGGTCCGGCGCAGGCCTCAAACTGATGGACCCTGATAATCGTGAATATACTTATGCTATCAGGTTGGACTTCAAGAGTACCAACAATGAGGCTGAGTATGAAGCCCTGCTGGCTGGTCTGCGCATCGCGCGCAAGTTTGGGGTTAAAAGACTAGAGGCGCATGTTGATTCTTACTTGGTAGCTGCTCAGGTCAACGGCCTATATGACGCCAAGGAGAACACAATGCCTCTGTATCTAGAGCAGGCAAAAAAGCTCGTTGAGCAGTTTGACTTCTTCAGAATCATACACATCTCGCGCAGCGAAAACAAGTCCGCTGACGCGTTGAGTAAAATGGCATCAACTAATTTTGATCACTTTGGCAAAGATGTCAGGGTGGAGGTAATGAGCAGCCCGTCAGTGCAAACGCAATCGGTCCTTGTAATTCATACAACCCCTTCATCCTGGATAACTCCAATAACAGAATTCCTGATGAAGGGGAAGTTACCGGACGATCGCGCACAGGCGAGAAAGATAAGACACAAGGCACAGAACTATGAATTACTTGATGGTACATTATATCGGCGCTCTTATCTTGGACCGCTCATGAAGTGCCTGGATGCTGAAGAAGCAACCTATGTGATTAGGGAGATTCATGAAGGAATCTGTGGAATTCACGCTGGCCCGCGCATGGTGGTTGCCAAGGCGATGAGCTCAGGCTACTATTGGCCAGGCATGTACTTGGATGCGCTAAAAGAAATCCAAAAATGCAAGGCATGTCAGAGCTACGCGCCAAACACCATGCGTCCAAAGAACAACTTGATTCCAGTCACCTCCGCATGGCCTTTCCACAAATGGGCCATTGATATTGTAGGGCCCCTGCCGCAAGCGCAAGGGCGAGTGAAATTTTTGGTAGTGGCGATAGAATATTTCACAAAATGGGTTGAGGCCAAGCCACTAGCAAAAATCACAGCTGAGGCGATGAAGCAATTTATCTGGAGCCACATCATTTGCCGTTTTGGCCTTCCCATGGAAATTGTGAGCGACAATGGCAAACAATTCACTGACAGGAAGATATCAAGCTGGCTCAGAGAATTGCACATCAACCAAATCTTCACATCCGTCTACCACCCTCAGGGGAATGGTCAAGTGGAGCGCGCGAATCAAAGTTTGCTAAATGGGCTGAAGAAAAGGTTGGAGGGAGAATCCCATTCTTGGGTCGAAGAGTTACCTAATGTCCTGTGGGCGCACAGGACATTAAGCAAAACTAGCAATGGCGAATCCCCGTTCAGCCTAACCTATGGGACAGAGGCTATGATCCCAGCAGAAATTGGATGCCCATCCCATAGGGTACTCATGATGAGCAAAACTGATAACGAGCGCGAAAGAAGATTGGACCTTAACTTGCTTGAAGGGCGCAGAGAAGCGGCTATCATTAATGAAGCCAGATACAAGAAAAAGCTGGAAAAATATTATAATCAGCGCGTTAAAGAATGCCACTTCAAGAAAAATGATTTTGTCCTTCGAAACAATGAAGCTAGTCGCGCAATACCCCCAGGAAAAATGTCCCCCAATTGGGAGGGACCTTATCAAATTTCAGAAGATTTGGGGAAAGGCGCGTACGCTTTAAAAGATTTGAATGGAAAAAAGATACCGCGCTCGTGGAACGCGGCACAACTTAGAAAATGCTTCATGTAAAAGTTCAAATTTGTAATCAAGGCTTTTAAGCCATCATGAATGATGATTCGCGCTATCTTTCAATATTTGTCGCGCTATCTTTCAATATTTGTTCTATTACCTTTGCATACATGTTTCACACTTCCTTTATTAAATTGGAACAATATGACAACACTATATTGACTTCAAAACAAAATAAAGCGAAGTAAAACATACATGCGCGAGCCTTAGCTCAAACGCGTTAACGAGTCTTAACTCTAAAACGTCAGGGCCTTAGCCCAAACTTACGAGCCTTAGCTCAAACACGTTAATGAGTCTTAACTCTAAAAACGTCAGGGCCTTAGCCCAAAACAAAGAGCCTTAGCTCAAAACACTCACAAACATCCATCTTACATCCCGCGCAGCCTGATCATAAAAATCCTTAAACACAACTAAGGCAAAGTACATGCCATATCATGTTAAGGTCTCAGGTCGAGGCCGCGCGCGGAATCATAGTGGATATCTGAGAAACACAAGCTGACATGTAATGGCTAAACTCATACTTCCATACCGCGCGACAACGACGCGCGAAAAAGAAAATAACGAAAAGTTAGCGCGCATGTCAACATGAGCAAGATACTGCGAGAACCACAAACAAAATAGAACAGAGGTTAAGTGAATAATTTCCATACAACCTTGTTCTTATTTTAACGTGCAAGCATATCTTATATCTATACAACCAAACATGAAGAGATGAATGGAAATGCGCAAGATATGAAAAGGAGAGAACAAGTTTCATTCCATTGGATCGAAATTTACAAGTATGATGAGTTACAAATTACAAGTATAAAAAATAAATATACAAAATTTGATGAAGGGCTTCTCAAGTCTCCACGTCGACGTCAGCCGCTTCATCACCCTCATCATCTCCCGCAGCATCTGGCGCGGTCTGCTCCTCATCCCCGAACTGACCATAGTCAAGTTCTTCCTCCTCATTGGAGTCTTCGATCACAACGGTGTCACGAGCAGATTCTTTCGCCGCGCCAGAGCCGCTGGCAGGGGCTACATCCCCCGCGCCACCATCATCGCCACCAGCCCTCTCGCAATCATCAAGCAACTTCTTTAGCGCGCCGAGGTCGGGCTGGTCAGCAAGCGCAGCTATCTGTAAATCATTAGAAAAATAATGAGTACAAAACACTTAGAAAAGTTAGTAAAGTAAAACTCATTAAGATCAAGGTACCTGCATAAGGATGGGGATGGGAGTATTCATATACTTTTCCCCCACCGCGGCCATGTCCGCGCAGGCCGCATCGCTCTTGTAAGGGTACTCGGATGGGTTCTTCCTCAACATGCCATACTCATACCCATCCGTAAACCCTTCAGCTCGGCCCACCAAACGCGCGGCGGCATTGCAGTCCATCACAAGGGCTTGAAACTCGGCGGAATATTTCATCGCCAAAGCGCAGCGAGCCATGCCCTGTGACACCAGCCATTGGCGATCCTGCGCGAGGCCAGCAACAGACGTCTCGAGGGCAGGAACCTGAGAGTTTAATAACTCAACAGTTTCCTTAGCCTTTTTTAGTTCCTCCTTATCAGACGCTGCTGCCGCCAAAATTTTTTCTTTCTCCGCCTGCGCAGCACCAAGTGCTTCCTGGCTAGACGCCGCCGTGGCCAAGGCCTCATCTCTATCGGCCTGCGCGGCCGCCAAATCCCTTTTCAGGCGCGCAACCTCGCTCTCCAGTGATGATTTCTCAGTGATACTCTGGATGATAGCTTGGTCACGCGCCTCGGCCTGCTGTTCCAAGACACGCACTCTGCGCGCGTACTTGGCAACTTCGGCCTCCGCCAACTGCTGCTTCTCCCGCGCAGCTTGGAGCTCATGCCCGCGCTTGATGTATGCCGTGTTGGCACTTGCTCTGTTTTCACTGAGCTCCGCCTGGAGTTTCTCAGCTCGCGCGCGAGCATCAGACAGGTTCCAGGCGGCCACCTTAGCCTCTCGCTGGGCTTCCACAAGAGCGTCGCGTACTTTAACATAATCACGACGAAGCTCTTGGGAAGCAGCGAAGAAAGCCGACCCAGCGAAAACATGGTCGTTCAGCAAGTCCGCGCGGGTGCGCTCCTCCTGATACCTCCTTTCAGTAGGAGGCACGGCATGAGCCCAGAAGTCCTCGCATACGCCCATGGATTGAAAGGAACTCTCTTCATTAATCTTCCATCTCGGGCGGTAAACGTGGACATCTTCCTGCAAAACACAAGAAAAGTTCTAAGTCATAAAACATACTTATATGGAGATACGCGCAGCGGACCAACAAATCAATACATACCTGCGGGGATGAAGCAGGAAAGTCAGCGCCAGCCCCACCAGAGGTCTGCGCTGCGAACACTTGCGGCATCGCAGGGCTGGCGCGGTCTCCCAAGGAGTCTTCAACTTGAACCCCCTCGTCCTCCTCGTCTTCTTCAACAGGCCTCTTCTCCTGCGACCTGGAAGGCTCCAAACCAGCCTCGCGGGGAGGGCTGCGTGCAGGAGGAGGCGAGGGAGGTCTCGACGCCGCCAGTTCGGCGCGCAATACGGTTTCCTGCTCCTTGGTAATCCCAATAAGGGGAGACTCAGCACTAGCAGGAGCAGGACCAGAACCAGCGGCGCCGGAAGTGCCGCCAGGAGTATCACCAGCAACTGTTGCGCCAGCTACAACTCCTATGAACAAATAAACAAGGAAAAATTGTTTATGACTGACTCCAAAGGGAAAAATTCAGAAGACATATGTGCAAAACTTACCTTGGCGCAATTCTGTTCGCGCATCGAACATCGCCATAAAATCCATTCTACCCTTTTCAGAGGGTAGAACAGGGGACTTCGATGGAGTCCCCGGCGCAGCCGTGGCACCTTGTGGCGCCTGCGGCTGATCTGTTACCGTCGCTGCCTCTGCAAACATTTAAAGGAGCAAAGGTTTAATAACAATTCAGCCAGATGAAGATAAATAAAGTATACCTGTTGCAGGCGCGGCACTGCTTCTCTCTTCAGCCGCGTGAAAGGAGGAGGCGACGCCACCATACCTCAAGTGGACAGGAGGTCTGCCCACTCTCACAGGCAGAGAAGCTAAAGAAACCTTTGTGGTAAACACCTGGGTTTCCTTAGGTCCCTTCGTTTGAGCATGGGGATGAGCGACAGGGGTGTCCTCTTTCTTCTGTTTCTTACTGGCCCCTGCGCCAGATTTCCCCTTAGCTTTGCGCTTTAGTAGAGGCGCCTCCTCTTCCTCCTCCTCCTCTTCCGCGAGCTCTAGCTCGTAGTTTTCAAGCGCATCTACAAAAACAAGCGACAGAACTGTTAATAAACTTGGGTATTCTAAAGGAATGAGCAGGAGTGCGAAGGCTTACCAGGCGCGTCACCGTCAAAGTCAAAATCCAGATCCACTGGGATGAACATGTCATCAAAGCGATCCGGGAAACCAACCTCCCCAACGCCAAGTTCGACGGAGCCGCCCTCCACATGTTCATCATAAGCGGCAAGGATGTAATCCTTGGTGACTGCGCAAAGACAAGTTAAATGATATCAGCAAAAGAACGATGTTCGCGCAAAAAAAAAAAAAAAAAAAAAAAAAAAAAAACTTACACAACCCGTCGACTTGGATAACGGGCTCAAGCGCGCTGTCGGCCCAGAGCCTGCTCATGCCGACCCCAACCAGCGCCTCCTCGCAAATTTTCTTCGCGGGGGATGGTTCGGCGGTCAGTTTCTTAACCCATGCGCCAGTTGGGTTCTTGAGGACATCCTCATCCGCAGGCGCAGAAGTGATAGAGCGCATGGTCATACGGATGGGGATCACACCGGCCTTAATGTAAAAAAACCTCTCAGACCAGTCATGAAGGCTCTTGAATGAAACAGTGGAGCACTTCACCTTCTGACTGCGAGGAATAAAAGAGATCCAATTGTCTTGGATCTTGGCCTTATAAAAATATTGAAAGCGCCGAGGAGTGGGTTCCTCGCGCTGGGATTTGCACATGAACTCAAAGTGAGTCACGCGCACGAGTCCAAACGGATGGACTTGGGATATGTGAATCCCATAGAACTTCAACAGTGCACCCATAAACCTTGTCATCGGGAGACGAAGGTTGCAGTGGGTGAAAAAGTGGCTATATAGGGATATATAGCCGGCAGGTGGGTCCGCCGCCGTTTGCCCGGACCGAGGCAACATGCAGCCAAACAGGGTGGGAAAGCCCTGAGAGGTGATCAGGTTGTCGAGATCTGCCTGCTTCAATTTGCAGGGGATTTCATTCCACCTTTTGGTGGCCTTGGTCCTCCCTACTTCCTCCGATGTGGTCTCAACAACCTTCTTCCCCTTGCCCTTTTGCTTCAATGTCGACATCACCACAGATTTCACACGGCGTCTTCGAGAGGCAACGGAGGTGATTGAAGGGCTAGACGAGTATGAACTATCAGACATACAACTGTAATAGCCGATAATCGAGGATTCGAATCGATGTAAACACTCAAATCAGAATGTGAAAGCAGAAATTTGAATTTTAGCAACAATGAAGATGAAGATAAAAATTTCCTAAGGGCCTGCTTTTATAGGCCCAGGAGAGAGAAATGTGGCAGCTGATCGGATTTCACGCGCCCCCACTCGCAGGGGCAAGCCAACGAAGGCGCGACACGTGTCCCTAACAGCTGTGTGAGGGGACAAAAAGATGTAACCGACCTGCCACGGAACAGATACGCGCCCCCACTCGCAGGTACTAACCAATGCGAGTGCGACACGTGTTCAAGACAGCTGTGTGAGGGGACGTGAAAGGCAACTGTAGCACCTCGAGCACACGAAACGTCTGACACGTTTACGGCGCACGTCATCACCAACCAACCACGTGTTTGGACCTTTCGTTTTCAACCAAATGGATAGAACTTCGCGCGACGATGGAAACAACCAAGAAAACGACAAAACCCCCTATAAAAGGACAATTCAGTGAGTCTAATATCTATCTTACCACGCTCGCGCAAGATAAGACACACATTAGACTGGGGGGGCTTGAAGAGGTATGTACCCGCCTCAACACCAAGCAAGGCGGGTCAACCCACAAGATAAAGACATTATGAAGGCACAAAGCCAAAACCCAGGCGCATCGCGCATACAAAACATGCTCAGGCATCATATGCTCGCGCATCACATATGCGCGCGGCGCATATCGCATGCTCTTGCACATCACATATGCTCGCGCGTCACGTATGCGCGTGGCGCACCAGCGCGCGGCGCACATCACACGCTCGTGCATATCACACCTGCGCATGAAATATCTGCGCGTGAGAATAAAAAGAAGACTTCGCGCATCCTCAGGATGGACGCATATCACACGTACACATAATCAACCTCGTCCTTATCCAAATCAGGATCAGGGCAACCTTGATTGTGCACGTCAGACACTCTTCTAGAAGGCATCTTTTTAAGGAGTAAGAATATGCTGATGTTGACAGCTGCCAAATGAAAGGTCGACAACTCAGCATGACACATGTGCTACCACATGATTACAACCAACGAGAAAGCGCCAGGTGTCCCAGAGGACACGTGGCGCAGTGCGATTGGAGGAGGCCAACGAGGCTGAGCCCAGCCAGTGGAAACCCTAGCACTATAAATACAGCATCAACTCCACTTTGATGACACATTCATTCACACTCAATCATTGACAGTTACAAGCAGTGATATCACATTCAATCATATTGAATTATATTCACTCACAGTCAGTTACAGAAAACACACAGTCACACAATCAAGAGTATTCAGCGATTCAACAATACTCTTGAGATTTCACTGACTCTCACTTTATTATCTTCTCCACAAAGATACTGATTCTCACGCCGGAGGGTTACCCCAAAGAGGACCCCTCTGTCCCTTTCTGAGGGGTAAGTAACGGCGCTGTTCATTTTGTAGGTGGAAGAACACGGATTCAAAGGAACCATCGGTGAAACAGTTTAATCATACCCGAGGAAAGTAGATCTGCTACCAGTGAGTAGATCCACGTTTCTTCAGTAGTTATATACATTGAACTAAGAAAGGGTGCAGCTGTATGTATATAGATGAAATGAGCATAAGATTGTATTGGGACCATTTTGAAATTGCTTTTGTTTTTGTGTTTTGTTTCAACCTTTGATTTTTGTCATGTAGCCTAAGACTTTCAAATGGGCACCAAACTGTGTCCCCTGGCCCCCACGGCCCACCCCCACTCAATATGTGTGTGTTTTGGCCTGGTCAAGCACTACCCTATCACTTTCATTTCCCATCAACCAAAAATAAAAGTTTTAATGGATTTTCCTGTTCATTATATTCACAATCATCATCGTTTTCATGTCCCCTTTTCACTTACAATACTCACATTGTGTAATCGGTTTTCTGTTCAATTGCATCGTCAATAGTTGGATGGTCGAAGTCATCATAGATGACCTAATAAAGGGAGGAAGCAAGAAAGTCCAGACCATTAACGACAACCCAACCTAAGGTGTCTGTCGAAAGATCCTCACGCTCAATTATATATAAACACAATGTAACATGTACAATAACTAGAATACATACAAGTCCCTTTCAATATTATCCGCTTTCCAAAAATTAGGTTTATGTAAAATCTTAGTGTGAAAATTGGTATGACTTGGATTTATAGCAAGAGAAATGAATCAATGATAGAATCCGGCTTATATATGTTCACACAACTATGTTCTTAAGCTTCAAAACACCATCATTTTATATAAAGTTCAAACATAATAATGAAACGGCTTTGAGCATTTTGCACCATGACATTATCCATTTTTTACTTTCAATGTTGAAACATAGATCTAGTGCTAAAAAGCATATACTTAAATAACGAGTTTTGAAAGTCAAACACCGATAATATTGCCTTTTTTTAGAATATAGTTATATTTTCTTATGTTGGAATCTTGTGGTTGACAATATGCACAAAATGTGTAGGCCAATGGAAAATTGCATCCCAAGGGTGTAGACACAAAAAGTCATTTTAACGATAAACATTACAACTTTCATGGGTGGTAAGAAGTTCCATACTCGAATTTTGTTTTTTTATTTACAAAAACCTCTTAAATTGTGTGATATCAATTAAGAGCAAACTTTTCATCATTTTAACCGCTTCCATGCTCTTATCAATTACACTCTTAAAAGCAAACTTTTCATCATTTTTCTTGCCAAAAATCATCCTACAAACCATGCCTTCAATCACCGAACTTATTGTTTCCCTCAAGTTCACCGACTTATGCACCTTTGCCGCCGCTTTCATCTCCTCAACCATCAACCCAATCTCCTCCCTTCTCATCCCAACAAAACCATTAATTTTTGTAGCACTCAACAACTCCATTATGCAAAACTTTCTTACACTCCGCTAGTATGGTCCGTATTCTGAAAAGGTCATCCCCTTGGTATCATAAGATAGGTACTTTGCGGCTTCTATTTGAGGACGAGATGTGAAGATAGTGTCATGGGTCCCTAGGAAGAGTTTAGCGGCGTCTGGGGAGGATACTATCACAAACTGAACTAAGCCAAGACGGATGGACATGATAGGGCCGTATTTTTGAGATAGCTTGTGAAGGGAACGGTGGGGGTGGCTTCCTAACAAGTGAAGACTTCCTATGACCGGTAAAGGAACGGGGCCAGGTGGTAGCCCTTTGTGGCGAAGATGGGCGGACCACCAACGCAAGAAAAAGATACAAGTGATTATTAAGAGGAGCGCTGCAACCATAATAGGATACATGGTTGTATATTCGTAATAGCATCAACAATAACTAATGTAACCAGTATAACCCACAAATAACAAAAGCTACCGGTAGGGTAGAATGTAGGATCGATACAAGTTATCTAATTTATAAACAACATATTTCTTTCGATTTCTCCGTCAAATTTTGAAAGAGTTAATAAATATGTCAAGTGGTTAACAATACAATATGTGTTAAGTGGTTAATAGTCATTGTTTCTATCACTTGTCCTTCTAGTAACCTGGCTACAAGTGTTATTCCATTTGTTGTTATCTTTGCAAACAAAACATTTACCTTATCGTAGTCACTAGTTAATCTAAATTATATTAGTATATACGTCAACAACATATGATTTCAGGCAATTGAAAACTTTGGCAAAAGTGATTTAAGGCAATGTTTTAAAAACCGGTATTTTACTTGTATTGAATTGAGCTAAAAAATGGTACAACCGGTTGAACCGGGTTATACCGGAAGGTTCAACTGGTTGAATAGTTTACCTTATAATTTATTATAAGCTAACTTTTATTCAAAAATAACCCAAAAGTAAATGATTCAATAACAAAAATTAATTCAAAAGTTAATCCATATTAAAAAAATAATGAAAAAACACTAAATTTTTAAAAAAATAGTACTAAAGTTTACACGTTTGAATGTTAATTGTTGGGTTAAAAGTAATTTTGAAAACATATGGGTCGCAAATATCTGAAATTTCTCGGACATAAAATCGGTATTTTAAACAAAAACTGTCGGTACAATGTTATAGCAAACCAGCCAAAAATACCGGACTCAAAATAACAGCATGCTGTGCGAAATCTGATTTAACCGGTTCAAAGGTTGAGCCGGTTTTTAAAACACTGATTCAAGGATAAAATGGATATTCTCAACTGGCCCAAGTCACACTCTTTGGGCCAATTTGACTCATGCAAAATGTTTGGTACGTACAAATCATATATGATTCCCCAACCTCTTGTCCTATAGTACAAAAACAAAACCAACCATATTAATTCATCAATAAATAAAAAATGTTAGATCATGAATTTGATTTCGAATCTTGATGTGAATTATTATGTATCACGATCATAGAAAGACTAAAACTAACTTAAAGATTAACCTTTTATATCTAAACTAAATTACCGAAAGAACATTAATTAATCAATCAATGATAGAAAGTCATTTTTATTAGCGTTTTCCATTCCATCCCTAACCATCCCTCAACTTAAAATGACGATACACATTTATTTCACATAAAAGTTATTAAAAAAATAATCGGTTAAATTTCATTATATAAATATTACAACGTAAAAATATACATGTATAAAAATTATGGTTATCATCCAACTACTGGTCATTAGCCTTGTTAAAAAAAATAAACAAAATAAAAAAATAAACAATATTAAAAAACGATGCAACATAATATAATAGATAACAATGTATTGACATCCATGATCCATGCTAAAGGATTCCGGTGCAATACTTAATTTTGAATACAATTTGTTTTTTTTTTTAAATTCATATCAAAATCTTAACGAATATAAATGAATAATTAAACATATTTAATTCTTTTCGTCGAAAAAGCTAACAATTATAAAAAATTATATATATTAAACACCATTTGTTCTTCACTCATAGTTTATACTATTCACCATTGTCCAAGTCTTTAAGCTTGGTTTACAATATTGTCTGATATCCCTAGATTTTTGTTTTGCGATTCACATCACCATTGGTGTTCATGATATTTTTTTTTTATCATGATGCTGTTGACGTATATTAAAATAGTTTAGATTGACTATATTATCTAAAGAAAGGTTTTGTTTGCAAAGATAACAAATGGAAGCTAGAACACTTGTTGCCACTTGCCAGGTTACTAGAAAAGACAAGTGATAGAAACAATGGCTATTAACCACTTGACATACTTATTAATTTGATACACACTAGTTAAAATTAATATACGAATATACTAGGTTTTTCTCCTTAACTAACATTATTCATATAACCAATTAAATCTTTTCATGTTGTTATAAATGGTTAATTGTCATTATCTTTCACTAGGTCCATTCTTTGCTTTGTTTATTTTGTTAAATGTGACGGAGAAATCGAAAAATATGTTGTTTATAAATCTCAATGAAGATACTATAAGTTTAGTGCATCACGTCAATAATTATACTAAGATAGAACCATGTATCCTATTACAGTTGCATTACTCCTACTAGTTTTCACCGGTATCTTTCTCCGACGTCGTCGGTATCACCACAAAAACCTACCACCTGGCCCCATTCCTTTACCGGTCATCGGAAGCCTTCACTTACTAGGAAGCCACCCCCACCGTTCCCTTCACAAGCTATCCAAAAATATGGCCCCATCATGTCCCTTCGTCTCGGCTCAGTTCAATTTGTGATAGTTTCTTCACCAGACGCCGCTAAACTCTTTCTAGGGACCCATGACACTGTCTTCGCATCTCGTCCTCAAATTGAAGCCGCAAAGTACCTATCTTATGAACTCAAGGGGATGACTTTTACAGAATACGGACCATATTGGCGGAGTGTAAGAAAGTTTTGTACACTTGAGCTATTGAGTGCTACAAAAATTAATGGTTTCGCTGGAATGAGAAGGGAGGAGATTGGGCTGATGGCGGAGGAGATGAAAGCGGCTGCAAAGGTGCATAAGTCGGTGAACTTTAGGGAAACAGTAAGTTCGGTGATCGAAGGCATGGTTTGTAGGATGATTTTTGGCAAGAAGAATGATGAAAGGTTTGTTTTCAAGAGTGTAATTGATAAGAGCATGGAAGCAGTTGGTACTTTCAATCTGGCTGACTACGTGCCCATGTTAGCTCCGTTTGATCTTCAGGTAAACTTATGATCTATCATCTATGATATATGGTGTCATAATCAATACTACACAAAGCTAACACTATTAACACTTAATTAGCTACTAAACGGGTGCCAGCACGATGCAGCGGGTGTTTGACCCTATTAACCACGTAACAAATATGAGTGTTTATGGTTCGGTCAAAACCTTGAAATCCTTTAAACCGGTCAGTGGTTTGGCTTCTTTTTTCTTTTTCTTTTTTCTTTTTACTTTCGGTTAGTTGGTCGGTTTCAAATATTTCAAAATTAACGTAGTGAACGATTGGTTCGCAGTTTATACTGGCAACCGACCATATGACACCAGACCAGATTATAAATGTTAAATGCATTTTAATCTTTTTATTATTAATTATTAGATATGTTTAGTTATATAAATTAGATATAGTTAAAATGTAATTGAACATAAATCTTTTTATTACAAATAACTTGGCTATACAACTTTAAATTGACCTAATTGCAATATGATTCTTTTTGTGATATTTGTTGTCATCATTTCGCGTCCTAGATCTTCCATTAGTATTTACCATTTATGTGGCTAAAATTATGATCTTTATTTACGATCCTCTCAAGTATCATGTTATGTTGGTGTTTAGTTACAATTGATGGTACATTTAAATTAATAATTATTTTAAACTAAATTTATTATTAAAGTTTAAACTGTGAAACCAAACTGGAACCAAGCCGTTGGTAACGATTCGGTTTCAACTTTCAATGGTTGAGTTTGGTTTTGGACGACAAAAAATCAGTATTAACGGTTGGGCTCACAAGTTTAACTTAAAACCATCAAAACCGACACTAAACACCCATACGTAACATATTATTTATTTAAATTGAAAAAAAATTATAACAATATCATATTCAAATGAAAGAGAATAAAATGCTAGTTTTTATGATGTAATTTTTTTATAAAAATATTAACGTATGAAAAGACTATAATCGTTTAAAAATCATGGGTGAGAAATTAGTTTAAAGTTTAAATTAAAAATATAATATGGTTAAAGATGATGGACCAAACTTGTAAGTTGAATGAATTGTGTTTAAAAGACAAGTTTACCCTTACTAACACATGTACATTATGCATTAGCTATTGTAAATCTCTTAAAATCAAGTGTCTTAATTTATCTTTATTTGATGTATTATATATGGTATAGATAAAGCCTATAAATGCAACCTTAGTTACTTGTAAGTAATTAAAGAGACTACACATGTTGCAACTTAAAATGGTGTATTTTATACCAATTTTGTTTAAAAAAAAAAAGAAATAAGCGACAAGAATATATAATAACTAAGTTTTCTTGTGTCTCACACTCTCACTAATATTAGTGTATTACTAAAGAAAGGCTTTCCTTTAAAGTTAACGAACTATGTATCTTTTTTACAGATGTTTACATTTTTAAAACAAGGTGTGCCAAAGGAAACCTATTCCAATCTTGATTACACTTAAAGCAGATGCTTTTCCAACTTAATTAAAATTTAACAATTTTGAAACCTGTTTATTATTTAGCGAATTGTTTTCTTCAGTATTCAGCATGACCTCTTACTCTTAAGTTATTTGAAATTTCTTTATTAGTTATAATAAACGACGATTCGGCTATATTCATTTGTCTCACTTATTCTCATATGTGTGTGACGAAATTTGGACATATCTTATTTGGGTTCATGTAATTTGAGCCACCAACTCCCGCACATGACCAATTTAACACCGTAACTTGATAAAAAAATGTTTAGGGCTTGGCTAAACGGTGTAAGTCGTTAAGTAAGGAGCTTGATGAAATGTTCGAGACTTTAATAGACGAACATGAAAAACGTATTCACTCATCCGAGTCTTTAAACCATGACAAAATGGACTTCATAGACATATTGCTATCACTACAACAAGAGAATTCAAACACCCATGATGAATTATCCTATACAATTGATAGACCAAAAATGAAAGCCATATTACTAGATATGGTAGCTGGTGCCATTGACACTGCCAAAACATCCATTGAATGGGTTATATCTGTTCTTATCAAACACCCTAGAGTGATGAAGGAGCTGCAAAAAGAGTTAAAAACTATGGTTGGGGATAAGTTGATTGTTGAAGAAGCTGATTTGACAAAGTTAAGTTACTTAAACATGGTAGTTAAAGAAACTTTTCGGTTACCACTCTTGGTTCCTCATCAATCTGTGGAGGATATCGTGATCAATGGTTATAATATACCTAACAAAACACGAGTTCTTGTAAATTATTGGGCATTTGGACGTGACCCTAAAGTTTGGTCGGACAATTGGGAGGAGTTTCTTCCTGAGAGATTTCTTGATCAAGAAATTGACTTCCGTGGACATGATTTTAAGCTTATACAATTTGACATCGGAAGACGAGGATGTCCAGGATTGAATCTAGGATTACTAAACATTGGGTTGGTGGTTTCGAACATGGTTCATTTGTTCGATTGGGAGCTACCAAATGGCATGTCACCAAGCGATCTGGACATGAAAGAAAAATTTGGATTAACTACCCCAAGAGATACACCCTTATTAGCCATTCCTACATACCGTATTTAAGAATCATCGGATGCAACGTTTAGCTTCATGAAATAACTCCTAAAAATGATATATTATGTATTTATTGTTATCAAACTTTTGTTGGGTATAAATAAACATGGTTTTGTTGGATTTTATGGACGTTTCGGGTCAAGTCAACGTGACCGACCCGAACGTGACCCGGACAGAGTTACACCGGGGGTAACGAGATAAAGGCCTACTTAAAGGTTAATTAGGCCCGACACATAAAATAATGGACAGGGTTATGGACTAGGCTTTGTTTGTTAATTGGGCTCAAGCCCAAGTTGGTTAATTGTTAAACCCTATATACACTTACTATAAATACATTAACAATATCTATTGATTAAAGACACTGAACATAATAAAAAAACCCTAGCTGCCATCGAAATTCCGGCGCCGTTTTCCGGCCACCGGAAAACCGATCCCAACCGTAGCCACCATCCACTGTCCACTTAGTCACCGGAACTTCCTTCGCCACCCTAAACTAACCTCCGCCGCCTTACACTAGCCTCCGAGGCTGTCTAAGCTTCACCCTTCGTTTTTCCGGCGAACAAAGGTGATTCCGGCGAACCGGTTTTCCGGCGAAATCATTCTGGCCGCCACGTCATACCCAGCCACCACTATTGCTCTCCGGTCACCGCAAGATCCACCGCAGCTCCATATTAACTCCGGTGTAACCGAGATCTGAAATCTCGGTTTTCCGGCGACCTGGTTCTTCTTCTCCGGCGAGCCACGTTTTTCCGGCGAACAAGATTTTGGGAGCTTCTGCTGCTATTCACTGTTGTGTTGCTATCCTATTATTGTCCTGACTCTGATTAGCTGCTCTCCGCCACAAGACTTGCCGCCGCCGTGTGTCCGCCGTCGCCGGATTAAACCCGCCGCCGCCGTGAACCACTGTAGCGCCGAATCTGTTGTCGGATCTTGGATTGTGTCATCCTAGCATCTCTCGTCAACCCTCGGTGTCTTCCCGGTTTGTGTATAACCGAGGTATATCGAAAACACCCTATGGTTGATTATTATTCATGTTTATTCGTACTCGTATCGTTTGTAATCGGATCCGTGTTCGGGTTTCGGTTTTTTGGTTCGTTATAATTAGTTTAATATCCGCTGCGTTTTATTGTTTCGTTTATAAGCTTGATTATTAATATGGATTAATAATTATCGAAACGACATAAATAACTAAAACGGGTCTAAAAGATTTGTCCGTTTTCGTTCCGAACCACCGTTGAAACCCAACAGTGGTATCAGAGCCACGGTTACAACGTACGAGTCGATCCCGGTTCGTTTAAAACCGGATCTACATCTTAAACTTTAAGTCGTTTAAAGTTTATAGATCTAGAATTATTTTCGGGTGATTTTGGATTGGTCAAAGTTTTGTTTATTTTATTTGACCAAGTCAAAACGACCCGAAATTCGTTTATTGTGAATATGTAAATCCGGCCCCGACCTATGTGATTGATTGGTTGTGTTTCGTGTTTGAGCTTGTTTTGGCCATACGGTTGGTTCAAAAGTTGTAAAAAGGTTATTATTTAATTTTCGGTTTTCTTTTGGCCATAAAGATGGTTCAAATTTGTAATAGGACATATTATTGTTAGTTTATAAATTTGTAATTAAGAAGACGCGAAGATAACCGAGGACGAGCTCATGGACATCTTGGAGTTAGTGGGAGTTCGGACAAGACGACGGGATGCACGGAGAAGTCCATCCTTGTGGTTGTTTGTGTTGTGAACCCCTTGACCCGATCGGTCTCCCTAATTGGCTCTAGCGAGACCAATCACCTTTTGGCCATAAGGATTTACATATTATTGTTATTTGCTATTTGTGGTTGCTTGGATTGTTTATAATAGGATTATAATATCACCGACCTAATACCAAATAAATTGGAAAATAAACATTTATTTAACCGATTTTGTTTTGCAAATTAAAATCGTTTTGATTTCCAAAACTAATAAGTTATTTTAACTTAAAATTGGTTAGTCATATCGCGACAAACTTAGTTTTTAATAGGTTATCTAAAACTAAGTATCCTGAGAGATGAAAGGGTTCATCTATTCGTCCTGATAATAAATACAGTAAAATTTGACTTTTACTCTATTTGGTAAATTTTAAAATTAATCCCAATTTAAAACCAATAGTTTATGCCAATCCTACTACAAGTCACACTTGAGGCATATTGCGAAATTTCGAGTGTTTGGAGCTACAGCACCGCACTTGTTTTCTAGCCTATCCCATCAAGGTGAAAGCGCTTCGTTGACACATCCGGCCCTTTCACACGTCACGGTACTAGGACAACTATTATTTTACTCTCCTGTTACGTGCTAAAGCTGTCTGGAGACTTAAAATGGGCAAAGATGAGGCTAAACGTATCTATACAGACAATCGTTGTCTCTATAGGCCTCATAACCGAGAGTTGTGCTCTATTCACAATTGGCAATCGTTGTCAGTCTGCCTAACCACTTATTAAATGTTGTGTGCTACAGCTGCCTTTAATAACTGGAAGCCAGATTCTCATACTCCTAATTAATTAATGTTATTGGGTCATTAATAATAGGACTACAACATCGAAAATACTAATTTAATTTACTTTTGCTTAATTAATCAGATGTCGTCAAACGAAAATTCACCCTACGCCCTTATGACTATCCTTGAGAAGGATAAACTGAATGGTATCAACTTCATCGAATGACACCGCAACTTAAGACTTGTTCTAACCATGGCAAAGCGCCTGTATGTTCTCGATGGACCTGTTCCAACCGAGCCTGAAAACAACACAGCCGCTGCACGAAAAGTTATTGACAAGCATAAGGATGACTCGGCTGAGGTCTCCTGTATTATGCTAGCCACCATGACTTCTGAGCTTGCTAAAGGCTTGGAAGACTTTGGTGCCTATGAGATGCTTGAGCAACTCAAGGGCATGTTCCAGAAACAAGCCCGTCAAAAACGTTTCGACACCATGAAACAACTCATCAGTTGCAAGATGGCAGAGGGGTCTCCCGTTAGTGCTCATGTTCTAAAGATGAAGGGGAACATCGATCAGCTCAAGAAACTTGATTATCCCATGCCCGATGAGATGGCATCGGATTTCATTCTCAACTCTCTCCCCAACTCATACGACTAGTTCGTAATGAATTTCAACATGAATGGTTGGGTGAAGACAGTGCCGGAGTTTCATAATATGCTCAAGACGGCTGAGATGAACATTCCTTCTAGGACCAATCAAGTTCTGATGATTCGATCTGCTGGTGTCAAGAAGCCAAAACCAAAGAATCGGGGTTTTAAGGGAAAATGCAAGAAGAAAGTTATTGTTGCTGCCTATGTTGCCACCAACACTAACAAGGTGGTTGCAAAGAAAAAGCCGCCGCCCTTTGAGGAGCGCAAGTGCTTCAAATGCAACCAAATGGGGCACTGGATGAGAAACTGCCCCGAGCACCTTGCTGAGATCAGAAAGAAGAGAGCCAATGGTGAAGGCACTTCTGGAGGTATTTCCATATACGTTATTGAACTTTTCACGGTCTCTAGCAACACATGGGTATTTGATACCGGATGTGGTTACCACATCGTTAATGTCTTGCAGGAGCCTGAGAAGTGGAGGAAACTGAATAAAGGCAGCATGGAACTCATCGTCGGAGATGGGAAGAGAGTACCAGTTCTGGCAACTGGAGTATTTCATTTTACTTGTCCATCTGGCCTAGTTTTTCCTTTAAATAATTGCTTGTAAGCTCCTGGCTTGACCAGAAACATCATTTCAGTTTCATTTTTATTTGAACAAGGATTTAAGTATGTTCTTAATGGCATGGCCCTTTCTGCTTACTTAAATGATATCTTTTATTTTGATGCTAAACCTCGAAATGGTATTTATGAGATTGATGTTCAACCTGACAATAACGTATATCATCTTTCAAAACGTATCAAGACTAGTGTCAATGATACTTTTCTATGGCATTGCCGACTTGGCCACATAAGCAAGGCAAGAGTTAAAAGGCTCCAATCCGAAGGTATTCTTGAATACACAGGACCAGACTCTTTTAACACTTGTGAATCTTGCTTAGCTGACAAACTCGCCAAAGACTCCTTCACTAATAAAAGTGAACGAGCAAGTGATCTGTTACGACTCATACATACTGATGTATGTGGACCTTTCAGAACCATGACTAGAAACCATGAAAGATACTTCGTTTCTTTTATCGACGATTATAGTCGATACGCTTATGTGTATCTTATGAAACACAAGCACGAAACTTTTGAAAAGTTCAAAGAGTTTCAAAGCGAAGTGGAAAAACAACTTGATAAAACCATTAAGATACTTCGATCAGATCGAGGTGGAGAGTATCTCAGCACAGAGTTCATCACTCATCTAAAAGAGCATGGAATTGTTTCACAGCTCACTCCACCTGGCACACCCCAACTTAATGGCGTGAGCGATAGGAGAAATCGAACTTTGCTAAACATGGTTCGATCGATGATGTGTAGAACTAACTTGCCTCACTCCTTTTGGGGTTACGCCCTTATGACCGCCGCCCGCATTGTCAATCTAGCTCCAACTAAGAAGATAGACAAAACACCATATGAGATATGGCATAAGGGAAAGAAACCCAAATTGTCTTATCTTAGAGTATGGGGATGTGATGCTTATATCACAAGTGAGTCCGATGACAAGCTTGATCCCCGCGGCGAAAAGGTAATTTTCGTCGGATACTATTACAGGAGCGGTTATTACTTCTTTCATCCTGATACAAATACGATTTCTGTCAGGAGGAAAGGCTACTTCCTTGAAGAAGAATTTCTTAGTCAAGGAACTAGAAGTGACATTGTCGATCTTGAAGAAATTCAAGAACCACAATCAACCGCTGAGGTAGTTGGAGAGTCTGATCAACAGGCTGCTGTTGCTGATACATCAGACGTGAACACAAGCGTTCGCAGAAGTAGTAGAACTCCCGTACCAAATTCTAGATACTTATGTCATCTAGATGGTGCCGAAGTCTTATTAGTAGCCGAGTCTGGGGACGAGCCTACTAACTACAAGTCTGCTATCTTGGATCCGGAATCCAAGAAATGGCAAGATGCCATGAATGCTGAGATGCAGTCCATGCATGATAACCAAGTTTGGAACTTGGTTGAGCTACCCCCCGATTGTCGGGCAGTAGGGAGCAAATGGATTTTCAAGAAGAAAACCGACATGCATGGAAATGTGCAAACCTACAAAGCACAGCTAGTCGCGAAAGGTTTCACTCAAACTCAAGGTGTTGACTATGATGAAACTTTTTCGCCCGTTGCTATGACTAAGTCAATTAGGATATTGCTTGCCATTGCTGCATACTATGATTATGAGATATGACAAATGGATGTCAAAACCGCTTTCCTTAATGGACATCTTTCTGAAGATGTCTATATGGTTCAACCTGAAGGTTTTGTCGATCCAAAATATCCTAATAAGGTTTGCAAATTGAACAAGTCCATTTATGGACTTAAGCAGCCATCTCGAAGCTGGAATCTTCACTTTGACGAGAAAATCAAAGATTTTGGTTTTGTCAAAAACGAAGATGAACCTTGTGTTTACAGAAAGGCTAGTGGGAGCACTACATCATTCCTCATCTTGTATGTGGATGATATACTGATCATTGGAAACGACATTCCTATGCTTAAACAAGTAAAGCTATGGTTGGAATCTTGTTTTGCAATGAAAGATCTTGGAGAAGCCGCTTATATTCTGGGAATAAAGATCTATAGAGATAGATCTAAGCGGATATTAGGGCTTAGTCAAAGTACTTACATAGACAAAGTAATGGCACGCTTCTCAATGGAAAACTCCAAGAAAGGAGCTGTTCCAATGACTAAGGGAACCATGTTGAGCAAATCGCAATCTCCGGCAACGGACATTGAATCTAAACGTATGCAAGCAATTCCATATGCTTCTGCGGTTGGCTCTATCATGTATGCTATGTTATGTACTAGACCTGACGTCTCGTATGCCTTGAGCATGACCAGTCGTTTTCAACAGAGTCCTGGCATTGCCCATTGGACTGTTGTGAAGATCATTCTAAGGTACTTGAATAGGACCAAAGACATGTTCTTGGTGTTTGGGGGAGTGGAAGAGGAGCTCACTGTAAAGTGTTACACTGATGCTAGCTTCCAGACTGACCGAGATGATTCTCGCTCACAGTCGGGTTTCATTTTCACTCTCAATGGAGGAGCTATTTATTGGAAGAGCTCCAAGCAGAGTGTAGTAGCGGATTCTACCACCGAATCCGAATATATAGCCGCATCTGATGCTGCTAAGGAGGCTGCTTGGATGAAGAAGTTCATCACCGATCTCGATGTGGTTCCGAGTATTCACAAACCGATCGAGATATTTTGTGATAACACAGGTGCTATTGCTCAAGCCAAAGAGCCAAGGTCTCATCACAGAACCAAGCACATTCTAAGGAAGTTCCATCTTATTCGGGAAATATTGGAACGAGGTGACATCGTGATAAGAAAAGTAGACACAGATCAAAATCTAGCCGACCCGTTCACTAAGCCAATGACTCAGGACAAACATGATCAACATAGAGATGCTATCGGGCTTAGACTTGCTAGTGATTTATTTTGATTTAGTATTTGGATACATGAACGTTTTATCAGTTGTACTTTTCTGTTCACTTTTGATTTAATGGTTAAATGCAAACGTTGAATGATACAACTGTGTTTTTTTTAATATGTTTAATCCATGAATATTATATTCTAAACTATCCGTAGTCGGTCAGACTCGTGGGAGCGATTCTGAATTAAGACTATTCTGACTTTGGACTCAAGCAGTTGACTTCCAAACTCACAGACCTCATTATGAATGACGTTGGATGTAACTCGCATCAAATCATCTTCATGGATCTTGATCATAAGATGTTTTGATAATAGTATGCTCATTTAGTATCCTTAGACCTGAGATACATATTAGAACTTTCGTTTACCGAGGAATACTCTTTGATCATGTCAACCGCTGTTGCGTAACTGCCAGCCATAAAGGCATTGGTTGGGAATGTTCTGGAGTTCAGTGGGAGTTGTATGTAGTCAATATGGGATTCTGTACTCTTACATTTTAATGTAACAGTTAGACATATTGGCGCCCTCGTTGATTCAAACTGGTAAAGTGTGAGGCCTCACCCAAACTAACTGTGTGTTTGATTGGACCACTTTGACTCTATATCGAGAACTACAATAATTGAACACTATATGAGATTGATATGATCCATGTCTCATTGTTCAATTTATGTCTTGCACAGAAAGGATAAATGACAACGATTAATATAAATTCATTATCTTGCAATAAGGTATTCCAAGATACTTTGGTTATGGATTTTAAATGTCATATTCGGTTGGGGACAGCTATGTGTAGCTAGAACGCCTCTGGCTGTCATCGTTGTGATACTTGACCCAAATACGTCCAAGTGGGAGACTGTTGGATTTTATGGACGTTTCGGGTCAAGTCAACGTGACCGACCCAAACGTGACCCGGACAGAGTTACACCGGGGGTTACGAGATAAAAGCCTACTTAAAGGTTAATTAGGCCCGACACATAAAATAAAGGACAGGGTTATGGACTAGGCTTTGTTTGTTAATTGGGCTCAAGCCCAAGTTGGTTAATTGTTAAACCCTATATACACTTACTATAAATACATTAAAAATATCTATTGATTAAAGACACTGAACATAATAAAAAAACCCTAGCTGCCATAGAAATTCCGGCGTCGTTTTCCGGCCACCGGAAAACCGATCCCAACCGTAGCCACCATCCACTGTACATTTAGTCACCGGAACTTCCTTCGCCACCCTAAACTAACCTCCGCCGCCTTACACTAGCCTCCGAGGCTGTCTAAGCTTCACCCTTCGTTTTTCCGGCGAACAAAGGTGATTCCGGCGAAATCATTCCGGCCGCCACACATCTTACCCAGCCACCACTATTGCTCTCCGGTCACCGCAAGATCCGCCGCAGCTCCATATTAACTCCGGTATAACCGAGATCTGAAATCTCGGTTTTCCGGCGACCTGGTTCTTCTTCTCCGGCGAGCCACGTTTTTCCGGCGAACAAGATTTTGGGAGCTTCTGCTGCTATTCACTGTTGTGTTGCTATCCTATTATTGTCCTGACTCTGTTTAGCTGCTCTCCGCCACAAGACTTGCCGCCGCCGTGTGTCCGCCGTCGCCGGATTAAACCTGCCGCCGCCGTGAACCACTGTAGCGCCGAATCTGTTGTCGGATCTTGGATTGTGTCATCCTAGCATCTCTCGTCAACCCTCGGTGTCTTCCCGGTTTGTGTATAACCGAGGTATATCGAAAACACCCTATGGTTGATTATTATTCATTTTTATTCGTACTCGTATCGTTTGTAATCGGATCCGTGTTGGGGTTTCGGTTTTTGGTTCGTTATAATTAGTTTAATATCCGCTGCGTTTTATTGTTTCGTTTATAAGCTTGATTATTAATATGGATTAATAATTATCGAAACGACATAAATAACTAAAACGGGTCTAAAAGATTTGTCCGTTTTCGTTCCGAACCACCGTTGAAACCCAATATGTTTATGGTGACATGTCTCTATTAAGAATTCGTGAAACTTTATTTGGATGGGTAGTTTCCTTGTATAGGAAATTTACCCAATTATATATTGTATGTAACTAGTTTTATATACATTGATGTTATACTCTTCACTTATTGGTGTAGTTAACCACATTGAAATGTACATGGTAACATACAAACAAGCATACCTAGTAATATATTGTTTGAAAAGTCGGTGAGACTTAACCAACACTTTTTTTTTACCTTTACAGAATTTAAAACTAATAAGATGAAGGAGATAGAGGGCTTTTCTGAGTTTCTGTCAGAAGTATTGACGATCATGAACGACAAATGTGCGTAAGAAGAAGTATTCGATCAACTAGTGTGGAGAAGGTATCACATAATTTGTTGTCTAAGTGGGAACATGCGGTCACAACAATTGTCGTTTGATCAGCTCATGGGCTCTCTACAATCTCATGAGGCATGGGTCACTCGTGCGATCGATGTTAAGAAGGAGGAGCAAGCGTTCACAACAGAAATGGAAGAATACTTATGGGATGGTTTGTATCACATATTTAACTTATCCAAATTATCCATTCTACGATTGTTATTTCCATGTTCTCAATTACCTTGATAGTTTACTTTTTTAGGTTCAATGCGAAAAGGAGCTTTAAAACAATAATAATAATAATAACAACTAGTTATTTACCCACGCGTTGCGTGATGAATTCAGTCGGTAAAACTCCAGCGTTGCAGTGGCGAGTTATCGTAAATTGGGTCGGTATAATAAACCTTTTAACAATCGGAAGCCTAATATATTTCACTTTGAACCTTTTGAATGCCCTTGCATAATCTTACTTGTGTGGGACCGGACGACTTAATTTGTGAGATAGCTGTTGAAGGCTACTTCCTTGGATATTCATCCCGCTCACCAAACAAACGAATTTTAGTAAGCCGTCTGGTAAATTTGAGGAAGTGTATCATGTTAATTGCAGCAAGTATATAATTCCTAGGTTTCGTATTGGCCCTTCTAGGTTACTTAATTATGATGGTTTGTTTAATAACACGGTCAATGGCATAGCTTAGTTGGGGCAGGGGTGGCCCCGACCGTCTCCGTTTTTTTCGCTCAGTGGTGTAAATTTATTCTTTTTCGGTCAAGAATTTTTATACATAGTGTAAATTTACTCGTTTCCGGCCGAAATTTTGAGCCGCCCCTGTTAAACGTGCCCAACACCAAACCAGATTGAAGGCTCCTAAAACCTTGGAGAATATTTAATATAATAATTTGTTTATTATTATAAGATAAGTTAGTCTTATTTTATTTTATTCTATTTGTTTTGGATTCAAATTGTGTATTTGAGTTAGTATAGGATTGGAACCGTGGGCTTATATATACCCTAGGTTCAATGTGTTAGTTAATTATTAAGTTTTTCTCGTTAGTCGTTTTCTTAATAAAAGAGTCGATCGTGTGTTGATCAAATCTCGTGTTCGTGTTCTTGATTCGCTTGCTCAAAGTTTAATAGCCCCCCTCTAGTTTATGTATTTTTTTATACATATTGAGTCCGACCCTCTCGACGTGTATGTCCAAGCTTCGCCACTAAACACAGGGCTACCTAGTGGAGATTTTGATGATGATGTGTTTCATGATGCACCTAGATTCACTAAAAGTGAAGCGGTTCCTCCATCACCTATTCTTGTAGAAACTTCATCTCCATCTTATTATGGCCCAAGTAGTCTTAGCTACTCAAATGTGCAAGACGCTGTAGCAAATGAAAGTAATTAGAAATATGAAGACTTTCATGACTCTAATGCAGACGTCTCTGCAGAAGATTTTGGTACTACATTTGATCCAAAGGTTCTTGGACACCTTAACCAATATGGATAAGACTCTGACTCCTGATGCAACTCCTACACTCGAAATTCACTAGGATCATCTGAAAGAAAATATAATTAGTGATCAGCTCATCTTGGTGTTGGGGACGAGTGTTTATACACTTGCTTCATCTCACAAGTTGAACTAAAGAATGTTGCAATGGCTCTTAAGGACTACAACTGGGTAGAGGCTATGCAAGAAGAACTACATCAGTTTGACAAAACTACACGTTAGGATTTGCTTGATCTTTACAAGGGTGTTTATTTGAATGGTACGAATGGATAATAAGAACAAGAAAGATGACCGTGGGGTGGTATATGGAACAAAGCTAGGTTGTCGTCAATGGCGGACTTATAAATTATTTTCAGGGGGGCGACGTCGGGACTTAACACTAATTTTAAGAGGGGCAGCCGCCCCCATTCCCAAAGCCTAGGTCCGCCTCTGGTTGTTGTTCAAGGCTTCTATCAATAAGAATGGATTGATTACACAGAGGTTTATACCCCAATTATTTGTCTTGAATTGATTCGTATTTTTTTGCTTTCCTATAAACAATTTAAGGTTTATTAATTAGACGTGAAAAGTGCCTTTTTACATGGTGAGATATCAGAAGATGTGTACGTCTGTTAACCACGCAACTTTGAAGATCTCGATCATCCTGAAAAAGTTTACTAGCTTGACAAATATTACCAAGCTCCACATGTGTGGTAAGCAACTATGTCCTCATTTACGTAAGAATGAGTTCACTCGTGGGCATGTCGATAACAATCTCTTCATAAAGAAAGCGGGAGAAGACTTGTTATTGGTTCAAGTCTATGTGGAAAACAACATATATGGTTTTACTTGTTTTCGTATAAATTTTTTTATACGATACAAATCTGAATCCTGGAGTTTAACGAGCTGCAAAGAAAGATATATTTAACTTCACCCAATTTTGTCTTTGATTCATATTCTGCTTATCAATTTGTAACATTATATCTACATAATTATTGTGGAAGAGTCAACTTAACTACAAAGCTAGTGTTAATTATTGTTTTATCGAATTCCAAAATTTTCTTAAAAAAAAAAACTAAATAGTATACACATTTATCATAATTATTACTATATAACAAATAACAAGTTTGGTACCGCAAGTGGCTTATTGGGCCATTTGGCGGCACCGAGCTGGTCTGTAAATTTTACTTTTATTTTTTAGTTCAGTCACCGTAACGAGCATAACGGAAACCAACCGAACACAAGTTTTTTTTAGTTCCGGTAATATAACAAACATGACGGTAAAATCGAAAACCCGTAGACTCACCGCCTCAACGGTTAGGTTTTATCAAAGCTCGAGTTTTACCAGCAGACACCACAACATTGGTCCACATCAAATTGTATATATATTTTTATAATTAGTTTCAATTCTGGTACAATAACGCACGTAACCGAAACTGTAGGTCCTCCCGGGGCGTTGCTGAACGATACGAGATCCGCACGAGGTCTAGGAGTGCGGAATCCTCCTAGACTCGTTTATTGGTGTAAAGATGAAGAACACAAACACGTACACGAACAAATACACGAACAAATACAAGAACGGGATAATCAAATCTGCAGATTCTTATATAATAATCAAAACACTTACATACCAAACATGAAAACAAATGACACGGCCGACCCGAGGTGAGCTCTACCTCGGGCCGTCCCACACGGCTCACTCTCTCGGTTTCTCTCTAGCTAATTAATCTTATCACACAATACTCTGATTTCTGGATGTCTAACCCTAAACACGACACACATACATATATATATAAACTTCACGGGCTTGGGCTGTAGGCGAAGTTGTTACAACTTCGCCTATGGCGAAGTTGATATAACTTCGCCTATGGCAGAAGTTGTGCTAACTTCGCCTATGGCGAAGTTGTTATAACTTCGCCTATGGCGAAGTTGTTCTAACTTCGCCTGTGGCGTTCCGCTGGTCAGAATTGCATAGCGACGGTCACAAAATGCACCAACAGACTCCCCTTTGACCGTTGCTCTCAATTCTAACAAACACGAAAGATCATCTGTTACAAAAACATGCACCAACAGACTCCCTCTTAACTGATGATCTTCTGTTTGCCCTTCAACCAGCCGTGTCTGAAACTGTCATGTAGCTTCACAAATCTACCAATCACCCAGCGTCTTCCATATCAGATCTCCCCTTCAGTGTAAGCTTCTCCGACTATAACGATTGAGGTCTTTGAAATGCATGCATCCTCGTGCCAATAGATCATCTCAACCAATCACGTGAGTCCATCTGACTTCACCAACACGTGAAGTTGGGCTTCCTCCACAACTTCACCAACTCGTCGGCATACGATAAGGTTTAATCTTCAACTACTCAACATCAAGTGATCAATTTCATCACAAAACCACCTTGACAGAATCTAACACATGACCATTAATTAATCCGAAGCATCTTCAATCACCAGGGATAACGATCAAGAACATAAACACTTTAGTTCCCGATTAAATCCAACTTGTTCCAGAATTTTCACTCTAATAAATAAGCATCACGTTTCAGGATCCAATTCTCGAACGCCTTGAAAATAACATAAATAATATGCTCTGACCGCAATCCAGTAATGACAAAAACCTTCAGTTCAATTTGACTTTCTTCAGTTGGTCAACCTCGAACAACAACAATTTCATTGCCCACAAACACCCAAATATGTGTCAATATCCAGTTTCAATCAATATCCCATTCACAAACTCAACTCCATATCCAGAGTTGACACGTATTTGTTCACACGTAAGACCCAGAGATAACAAGTTTCACTCGTTGACGGAACAACATCTCCGGTCTCACAATAATCGTGTACACCTGGCCATACAGACGAAAACACCAAAATACTCTTTTTTTTTTTAAACTCGTTAACTTCGCCTAAAGTTAACATCGCTTCTCCTTAACTTCGCCTGTCCATAACTTCGCCTGGCTGATAAGCGAACATGTGAGGTAGGCGAAGTTGTGGATAACTTCGCTTAACCTTATATCTTCGCCTAAACCCTACGAACAGTGACGGCAACTTCGCCTGATGAACAATAACTTCGCCTGCGGCGCTGTTCGGCCAGAAACGCACAGAAACGTGCCAGAAACACCAAAACGCAGATCTCGAACCATAGCATAAGAGCCTAAGGCTCTGATACCACATGTAGGTCCCCCCGGGGGCGTCGCTGATCGATACGAGATCCGCACGAGGTCTAGGAGTGCGGAATCCTCCTAGACTCGTTTATTGGTGTAAAGATGAAGAACACAAACACGTACACGAACAAATATACGAACAAATACAAGAACGGGATAATCAAATCTGCAGATTCTTATATAATAATCAAAACACTTACATACCAAACATGAAAACAAATGACACGGCCGACCCGAGGTGAGCTCTACCTCGGGCCGTCCCACACGGCTTACTCTCTCGGTTTCTCTCTAGCTAATTAAACTTATCACACAATACTCTGATTTCTGGATTTCTAACCCTAAACACGACACACATATATATATATATAAACTTCACGGGCTTGGGCTGTAGGCGAAGTTGTTACAACTTCGCCTATGGCGAAGTTGATATAACTTCGCCTACGGCAGAAGTTGTGCTAACTTCGCCTATGGCGAAGTTGTTCTAACTTCGCCTGTGGCGTTCCGCTGGTCAGAATTGCATAGCGACGGTCACAAAATGCACCAACAGAAACCGACTGAATTCACGTCGACTTACTGGCTTAACGCTTGAGTTTTACCACTTTATGATTTTTACAAACATGCCCGGCGCAACGTACAGGGTAAAACACTAGTTACAATATAACTACGATTTCAAATTTAACAAGACAGGAATAATGTGACATTTAGAATTCTTCCGGAATATTATAGAAAATAATAAATAAATGTATGCGTGGATATGTGAAGTATATAATTATGAAACAAGAGTTTTAAGACAAAAGTGGAAAAAATTGAAACCATAGCCCCTATTTTCCAAGTCTCCGTATGGCGACGACCTGTAACATCCTAAAATTTATAATGTTGAATAAAGAAAGTTGCGTTTAGTGATTTCGCGTTATTAATTAATTAATATCGAGTAAAGAACGGATCATGGACTTAGATTAATCGAGATGGGTTAAATGAGAATGGGCCTTAGGTCCTTGGGCTTTAAGGGATATAAATATCCCCTAAACCAACCTAAAACCCTAAACCCTCATTTCATTTCCATCATAATCTCTACACACACCCAAAACACACACAACCCGAACCAAGATCCAAAGGCGAGGACCCGAGCTTGTTGGTGCTAGATCGTCGTGACGAACCAAAGCAACAAGATCAGCTCGTGTTTGTAGTTCGACTCATTTACGGTACGTTTATATCGAGAACTTGTTCGTTTAGGTTTGGATTAGTATAGAAATGATAGATCTGTGTTTGTATGGTAAAAACGAATCCAACAAAGCTAAACTTACTGAAAATGGTTATGATTTGATGGGTTAATCGATTGATAAAAGAACCCGTAACCTATATGCCTAAATCGCACCCTTTAAACATCGATGTTAGGTCGATTTGATGGTTGGGGTTTGTAGGCGCTGGTCAGACGATTCCGTGGATACCTAAATCGAGTTATTTGGTTAAGAAACGAAGATGATTAAGGGATTCAAGAACGAACAGTAGCTGCAGCTGGACAACTTCGCCTGCAAAGCTAAGTTCGCCTGATGACAACTTCGCCTGCAAAGCTAAGTTCGCCTGATGACAACTTCGCTGCAAAGCTAAGTTCGCATGATGACAACTTCGCTGCAAAGCTAAGTTCGCCTGATGACAACTTCGCTGCAAAGCTAAGTTCGCCTGATGACAACTTCGCCTGCAAAGCTAAGTTCGCCTGATGACAACTTCGCCTAAAGCTAAGTTCGCCTAAGGTTTAACTTCGCCTAAAGCTAAGTTCGCCTAAGGTTTAACTTCGCCTAAAGCTAAGTTCGCCTAAGGTTTAACTTCGCCTAAAGCTAAGTTCGCCTAAGGTTTAAATTCGCCTAAAGTCAAGTTCGATTAGAAAATAAATTAAAAACGATAAGTAAAAGTAAGCTAATACTAGGCCACCAGATTAGATCAGGCGAGTATTGATACGTGTAACTTATACAGTCAGCCGAGCTCAGTTAATGAAGAGATTTACAACTATCGGAGGAAGAAGCAGAGTTCAGGTGAGTTTCTAGCCCCATTCCTTGTTATGTTTTTGGGGCTGTGTGCATACTCGATGTGTTGTTAATACATTTATCCTAAGTGATAAGTGTATGCCATATGTGATATATGTGATGGATATGAATGATTGCTTGCCGGTACGCGAACGATCTTCGGATATTGCGCGTACTGTCAGGTTAAAAAAAATAAAGGTACGAGTATTATATACCGAAGATGTATGAACATTACAAATGAATACTTGTCGGGGCGTGAACGATCTTCGGATATTGCACGTATCGACAAGGGGTATGGTTGTTAAATGAATGATGTAAAGAACGCCTAGAGTGTTCTTATGCTATAATGTAATTATTGTATATGTGAAGTATGTGTATGCAGGTACAGGAATGGTATGTGAGTTCTACGTCTGACGCAGTAAGTTACGATGGCAAATCCCTCTAACTTTCGTTGGGCTTAGACTTGGCATGTGATGGCGTAGTTAAGGATTGTGGGCCTTATACGTGTTATAGATGATAGATGAGAACGTAGTTAAGGACTGTGGACCTTATACGTACTTCAGATAGGCATCAGCATAGGAAAGGACTGTGGACCTTATACGTGCTGTATTTGTGTTGTGGTAGCATAGGGGAGGACTGCGGACCTCGTACGTGCTATGAATTAGGTTGCAACGTAGTTAAGGACTGTGGACCTTATACGTACTTCAGATAGACATCAGCATAGGAAAGGACTGTGGACCTTATACGTGCTGTATTTGTGTTGTGGTAGCATAGGGGAGGACTGCGGACCTCGTACGTGCTATGAATTAGGTTGCAACATAAGGAAGGAATGTGGACCTTGTACGCGTTGTGGATGTAGGATGGTATAGGGAAGGACTGCGGACCTTGCACGTACCCTAAATGGTGAACATAGGTAAGGACTGCGGACCTTTTACGTGTTCACGACCTTGAGTACAGGTTTAGACGGCGGACTATGAACGTACTCTCGGTAGACTGAGGTTAGTGATTGTAGATATGTATGTATGTATGGTAGTAAGTATGTATGTAGAACAGAAGGGTAACTAGTTAAGTATGGATATGTATCTTCGGATATGTATGTATGTGTATGTATTGTATGGCGTCCGATTAACTAGAACTCACTCAGCGTAGCTGACTTTTAGTATGCACGCAGGTGAGTAGAATGAGACAGCTAGCTTGAGCGGGCGCATGGTGGGCGAATAGGAAACTGGCATCTGAAGGCTCAAGATGTTTTAATGTAATTGACGTTTATTTTGAAAGACAAGAATGTTTAATTAAGGCAAGTTTTGGATTGCTGTAACGTTTCATGAAAGTTTTTATATTCCGCGAAAGTTTTAATGAACTCTGATTTGTAAGAACTGTGTTTATGAGTAAATCCGACGCTAAAGTAAGGCTACCGGGTTCGGGGTCTTACAAGTTGGTATCAGAGCATAAGTTCGAGAGATTTAAGCATCCTACATGCTTAGACTCGAACAGAGAATGAGATTTAAAATGAGAAAGAAAGAAGATGCCAGTTCAAGATAGCCATGTGTCACTCAAGCAAGCTCAGTAAAGGTAAAGTGTATGGTAAATGGTGTATGTTAATGTTGGCTTATTTGCTAAATGAAGAGTGAGTGCAGGTTAGGGATAGGATTAATTGATCTTAACTGATTAAGTGTTTAAGAGTATAAACAAGCACAAGTGAAATCATGAAGGGAAGTATGTAGAACCTGAGGAGTAACGCAAATAGTTAATTACACTTGATCAACGTCATTAACTACTTACCTTACGAATCACGTGCTAAATAATTCCTAGAGTGATAACATTTGTGTTTCCTTAGAGATAAGATAGATGACTGTTACAAAAGAGGCGGACACGAGAAGAATCTGAGTCAGAGCGATATACGAAACAACATGACTCAAACTGCAAAAAGTAATAAAGAAGTCACGCTTGGAGCTTGTAGTCAGATATGCTAAGAGAGTTGCCAAATTGTCACAAAAGCATCAAAGGAAGCCCTTGGAAAGACGAGAAAAGACTTGAGACATCGAGAGCCTCATGGACAAGCTACCTTAAATAGCTAAAACACATGACCACCATTCGATAGCTGCAAAGTCGGGAGTAAGAAGGATAACTCAGAAAGCAAAGGTGATTCAATAAAGTGTGCGATTATAAAGAAAAAGGTATTCCTTTTACAAGAAATAAGCTAGGTTTCGGGGACGAAACCTCTTTAAGGAGGGAAGACTTGTAACATCCTAAAATTTATAATGTTGAATAAAGAAAGTTGCGTTTAGTGATTTCGCGTTATTAATTAATTAATATCGAGTAAAGAACGTATCATGGACTTAGATTAATCGAGATGGGTTAAATGAGAATGGGTCTTAGGTCCTTGGGCTTTAAGGGATATAAATATCCCCTAAACCAACGTAAAACCCTAAACCCTCATTTCATTTCCATCATAATCTCTACACACACCCAAAACACACACAACCCGAACCAAGATCCAAAGGCGAGGACCAGAGCTTGTTGGTGCTAGATCGTCGTGACGAACCAAAGCAACAAGACCAGCTCGTGTTCGTAGTTCGACTCATTTACGGTACGTTTATATCGAGAACTTGTTCGTTTAGGTTTGGATTAGTATAGAAATGATAGATCTGTGTTTGTATGGTAAAAACGAATCCAACAAAGCTAAACTTACTGAAAATGGTTATGATTTGATGGGTTAATCGATTGATAAAAGAACCCGTAACCTATATGCCTAAATCGCACCCTTTAAACATCGATGTTAGGTCGATTTGATGGTTGGGGTTTGTAGGCGCTGGTCAGACGATTCCGTGGATACCTAAATCGAGTTATTTGGTTAAGAAACGAAGATGATTAAGGGATTCAAGAACGAACAGTAGCTGCAGCTGGACAACTTCGCCTGCAAAGCTAAGTTCGCCTGATGACAACTTCGCCTGCAAAGCTAAGTTCGCCTGATGACAACTTCGCCTAAAGCTAAGTTCGCCTAAGGTTTAACTTCGCCTAAAGCTAAGTTCGCCTAAGGTTTAACTTCGCCTAAAGCTAAGTTCGCTTAAGGTTTAAATTCGCCTAAAGTCAAGTTCGATTAGAAAATAAATTAAAAACGATAAGTAAAAGTAAGCTAATACTAGGCCACCAGATTAGATCAGGCGAGTATTGATACGTGTAACTTATACAGTCAGCCGAGCTCAGTTAATGAAGAGATTTACAACTATCGGAGGAAGAAGCAGAGTTCAGGTGAGTTTCTAGCCCCATTCCTTGTTATGTTTTTGGGGCTGTGTGCATACTCGATGTGTTGTTAATACATTTATCCTAAGTGATAAGTGTATGCCATATGTGATATATGTGATGGATATGAATGATTGCTTGCCGGTACGCGAACGATCTTCGGATATTGCGCGTACTGTCAGGTTAAAAAAAATAAAGGTACGAGTATTATATACCGAAGATGTATGAACATTACAAATGAATACTTGTCGGGGCGTGAACGATCTTCGGATATTGCACGTATCGACAAGGGGTATGGTTGTTAAATGAATGATGTAAAGAACGCCTAGAGTGTTCTTATGCTATAATGTAATTATTGTATATGTGAAGTATGTGTATGCAGGTACAGGAATGGTATGCGAGTTCTACGTCTGACGCAGTAAGTTACGATGGCAAATCCCTCTAACTTTCGTTGGGCTTAGACTTGGCATGTGATGGCGTAGTTAAGGATTGTGGGCCTTATACGTGTTATAGATGATAGATGAGAACGTAGTTAAGGACTGTGGACCTTATACGTACTTCAGATAGGCATCAGCATAGGAAAGGACTGTGGACCTTATACGTGCTGTATTTGTGTTGTGGTAGCATAGGGGAGGACTGCGGACCTCGTACGTGCTATGAATTAGGTTGCAACGTAGTTAAGGACTGTGGACCTTATACGTACTTCAGATAGGCATCAGCATAGGAAAGGACTGTGGACCTTATACGTGCTGTATTTGTGTTGTGGTAGCATATGGGAGGACTGCGGGCCTCGTACGTGCTATGAATTAGGTTGCAACATAGGGAAGGACTGTGGACCTTGTACGCGTTGTGGATGTAGGATGGTATAGGGAAGGACTGCGGACCTTGCACGTACCCTAAATGGTGAACATAGGTAAGGACTGCGGACCTTTTACGTGTTCACGACCTTGAGTACAGGTATAGACGGCGGACTAAGAACGTACTCTCGGTAGACTGAGGTTAGTGATTGTAGATATCTATGTATGTATGGTAGTAAGTATGTATGTAGAACAGAAGGGTAACTAGTTAAGTATGGATATGTATCTTCGGATATGTATGTATGTGTATGTATTGTATGGCGTCCGATTAACTAGAACTCACTCAGCGTAGCTGACTTTTAGTATGCACGCAGGTGAGTAGAATGAGACAGCTAGCTTGAGCGGGCACATGGTGGGCGAATAGGAAACTGGCATCTGAAGACTCAAGATGTTTTAATGTAATTGACGTTTATTTTGAAAGACAAGAATGTTTAATTAAGGCAAGTTTTGGATTGCTGTAACGTTTCATGAAAGTTTTTATATTCCGCGAAAGTTTTAATGAACTCTGATTTGTAAGAACTGTGTTTATGAGTAAATCCGACGCTAAAGTAAGGCTACCGGGTTCGGGGCCTTACACGACCCCGTTTTTCAACCCACTTGACTGCCCAACTCCTCTTTGACGGGCAAGACAAAATCATACTCTTACATTACATTTTCAAAAATAAAATAGTTAAGTGGCAAAAACAGATTTATAGCTAGCTTAATAATTATATTTCACTGTTAACATAATAATTACTGTAGTGTTTGTTAATATATGTGTGCATATATATTAGTATATGTTAACACGAAACGACCTGTTTAGGAACCTGTTTAAAGACACAATATATAATACATTTATCTTGAAATAATAATTACCAAAAATTTATAAAAGTCTTAATAAATAAGTAAATACATTATACATAGCGTTAATAAAATAATCCTTAACATATTTGAAACAAAAATCCATACAATTTTTCATTAATACATAACATACTTTAATAAAATATAAAGAAATTTAAAGTAAAAATATAAGCAACTTATTAATTGATTACTAGGAGTTGGTTACTAGGTGTTTAACTTTTTATGACACAAATTTAAACATGTTTTATATATGTCGAGAATTAAGACACGAAACTTGTTCATGTCATGTCGTGTCTTGATAACAGGTCCGTGTCGATGCGGCGAGTCTACCCATTTTCACTTTTCACCCAAAAATATTAACCTTTGACGGCATCGGCCATTTGTTCCATTCTATGACAGATACTGGCTGAGGGTGTGAATTTTTGCACACACCTCACGACATGACCTAGAAAAGAATTGGTCATCCCATGGCCATGGCAAACCCATCACGGTTGGGGCCCTGGGGGTGTGTACTTTTGACTTCCAATTGCTAAAATGAATAATCTCACCACCTTCCAAAACACGGCAAAGAATAAATAACAATTAACAACGAAGAGAATAAAGACTTGACTTCCATTTGCATCCTATTTCTTATATATGTTTAATTAGACTGGTCAATATGTGTAGAGAATAACTCATATATATATTTTTTAAGTTACTGACGTTGCTTTCTAACAAGATTTATAATATATATATTAGTTACAATTAGAAACCTAATGATTAGTGATTTACACGCCCGTAAAACATAAATAAAAAATTTATAATCAACATAAGGTTTTGATATGAATTACTTTTGGGCATGCTAAATTTTGATACTATTTTCATATTATAATTTTACTAACTACATTTTCATATTATAATTACTTTTGGACTCGTTACATTTTGATATAACTTTTACTCTAAACACACTCCGGAAAATTAAAATACACATATAAATATTTTAACAACATAATATATTTTTTTACTCATTTTGAAAATACCATCACGAGATGCTTATTTTTACATAGGATTCATCATAAATTTATTCAAAACTGAGTCGTCTCAATGCGCAAGAATTAGTGAATACAAGTTCTACTACACATTTCAAATGCAATGTATTAGTTTCTCTAAAACTCATTTGTTCATAAAATGATTATTTCCATCAATAAACTTTGATAGTGGGTTTATCATTTCAAACTTATAAATACCTTAAACATATTAATCAAATTTCAAACTTTTTGCAAAACTGAAAAGTCTCCCCACCTACTAACACGGTAATGAATGAAGTTAATTATAAAGTTGAATAAAAGAGATTAAGACTTTGACTTCCATTTGCTTCCTTTTTGTTATATAAAAAAAAAAGATGAACAAAGAATTGTGTCATAACTTATTACAACAAACTCATCCTTTCACATAACATTTACATGGCAAGCTTAATTGTCTTTTTGTTCACAATTAGCCTTGCCTTCAATATAGCAAAATCCCAATCCAATATCACCCGAGGTTCTTCTTTGACGCCTACCGGTGCAAACACCTCTTGGTTCTCACCATCCCGATTATTCGCCTTCGGTTTCTACCCACAAACGGGTGGCTACGCGGTTGGTATATACATTGCCGGCGTTCCAGAAAAGACCGTAGTCTGGACCGCTAGTCGTGAGACCCTTCCATTCTCAAATAATGCTACTTTGAGGTTCACATCTGATGGAAGGCTCACCATGGAACAAACACAAGGTCAAGAAACTAATCTATTTGATACTAGTGGTGCTTCTTTTGCTTCCATGCAAAACTCTGGAAACTTTGTGCTTTATGATTCGACCGGGACGGTGCTTTGGCAAAGCTTTGCCAACCCTACTGATACCCTTTTGGCCGGGCAGCGTCTCCTGCCCGGCCAAACGTTGTATTCCAGTGTCTCGAAGACCGACCACTCAATTGGAGTGTTCCAGCTGAGTATGCAAACAGATGGAAACCTTGTGTTGTACCCGAATAGCGGGACTGATGATTACGCTTACTGGGCTACCGGCACGTATGAAGCCGGACCAAACGTGACACTGAATCTTGCTTCCGATGGTTTCCTGTACTTGTTACAAAATTCGACGTTTTTTTATCTATAATCTAACTCAAAGAGGATATCCTACAAAAGATGCATTGTATGTTATGAAATTTGATGTGGATGGAATCTTTAGATTGTATTATCATAATCTTACTAGTGCGGACAAGAATGGATCTGTCATATGGGCAGCGTCGTCTAACAAGTGTACAGGGGTGGGTCTTTGTGGCTTAAATGGGTATTGTTTGAGCACCAACGATGACACAAGATGTCAATGTTTACCGGGGTTTAAAGTTGTTAATTCAGATGATTGGAGTTTGGGTTGCAGGAGAACATACATCGTAGAAAGTTGCAACATTCAGGATGCAGGAACGACAATCCAGATGGCAATTTTGAGTAATTCTCGTTGGGAAGATGCCACGTATCTCATCCCAAAAGCACAAACCCAAGAAGAGTGTGCATCTGCTTGCTTAAACGACTGCAATTGCGAAGCGGCACTATTCACGGAACAAAAATGCAAATTGCAGAGACTTCCGTTAAGATATGTGCAAGTAGCTGCTAGTGAGTCAAATGTTGGGCTGATTAAAGTATACTCATCTACTCTTAAGAGTTCTCTTGGTGATTGTAGTTATCCTTTGGCTTGTGGGAGAAATGGTGTTTGCTCACTTAATCAACAGTGTAGCTGCCCGATATCAAGCTCTCCTAGGAGAGACTATTTCAGAGCAGTGAACGATCGGCAGGCAAACCTGGGTTGCTCTGAAATTACTCCTCTTACATGTAATGCCATCCAAGATCAAACTTTTGTTACACTTGAGAATGTTACGTACTTCAACTTTACTGCAAACATGAAGAATGTGGACATAGATACTTGCAAACAAGCATGTGTCCACAATTGCTCATGCAAGGCGGCTATATTTCAGTATGGTTCAAATTCTTCAAGTGGGGATTGTTATTTACCCTCTGAGTTGTTCACAATGATGAAAGTTGATCCACATGTAATTCATCACAATGCCTCAACTTTCATAAAAGTGCAGAATCAAAGACCACCACCTTCCCCTTCTAAGTCTCGATCGAATTTAAGAGTTGTATTAACTTCCATTGTTGGAAGTGTTTTGATTTTGCTTGGGGTTATATGTTTTCGTATTTACGTAATCCGTAAGAGAAAATTTGACCCTCAAATAGAGGAAGAGTCGATATGCGAGGTATCGGGAATGGCAAATCGATTTACATATGAAGAGTTGAAAACTGCCACCAACAATTTCAATAAAAAGCTTGGTGAAGGGGGTTTTGGAGTAGTTTATGAAGGGACTCTTGAAAACGGCTCAAAGATTGCAGTAAAATGTCTTGAAGGTCATGAGAATGTTAACAAATCATTCCTAGCTGAGGTTCAATCCATTGGGAGTATCCACCACGTGAATCTGGTTACCCTTAGAGGATATTGTGCATGGAAATCACAACGTTTTCTCGTGTACGAGTTCATGAGTAATGGATCATTAGATAGATGGACCTACAATGGAAACAAAGAGCACAAACTGGATTGGATGTGCAGAAATAATATCATTCTAGATGTTGCAAAGGGTCTAGCATATCTTCATGAAGATTGTACACGAAAAATCATCCACCTAGACATTAAACCTCAAAACATACTACTAGACAGTAATTTCAACGCCAAAGTATCTGATTTCGGATTATCAAAGCTCATCGATAGAAATCAAAGCCAAGTGATTACTACAATGAAAGGAACCCCAGGATATCTGGCTCCAAAATGGTTGAGCTCAGTTATTACTGAAAAAGTGGATGTATACAGCTTCGGGATTGTTCTCTTGGAGATGTTGTGTGGGAGGAAGAATTTTGACAATTCTCTGCCTGAAGAAAGCTGGCACTTACTTGGTATCTTTCAAAAATGTTGCGAACAAGGTATGTTAATAGATATGGTTGACAAGTACAGTGAAGATATGCAGACACACAGTTCTGAAGTTGTGGAGATGATGAAAGTGGCTTCGTGGTGTTTACAATATGATTATACTAAAAGGCCTTCAATGTCGATGGTGGTTAAGGTGTTAGAAGGAGTAGTGAAAGTAGAAGCTAGCTTGGATTACAACTTCACAAATCCGAGAACGCAAAACACTTCAGTTGAACATGTCAAAAATATGACACCATTGTCAGCTTTTGTTTTGTCTGGTCCTAGATGAGGTTCTTGTGAATGACATTTATGCACATTCTTAGTATTCCATGATTTTTACGCTATCTTCTTTTCTAAACTTTTGCAAGAAAAAAAAGCAGTTGACAGTCTAATAGTATATTTGAAATAATATAAAACTTTATATACTAAAGGTTATAAATGAAACACCAAATATAAGTAAATTAATTATAATCTACCTATACTAATAAAAGAAAATAATTCTGAACACATGACATTCTAGGTTAATTATCACTGTCAAATTCCCGTCAAAATCACTTTTGTTCTATTGATGGAAAAGAAAAAAATATTGGTTTTAAATATAGTATTATTTATTAATTCAGCAACATTAATTGGTCAATCTCCATAGATTTGAATTATTAATGCCATATATTATATTCTAAACATACTTAATGTTAAAAAAATATTAATATAATAATTACGTGTCATATATATTTTTTCTTTAAAGTTGAAATGTACATATATAAAAGAGTTTATGTTTAAAAAGAACATTAACATTCAATTATTTGAGACATCTTCATATTGAAGAAAACTATAATAATTTTTTTTTTAATTTTTTTACAGATATTCAGTCTTAAAAATCATAGACGAATTTTCCATTTTTATATATATTATAAGACTATTGTGATAGTTGAATAACAGTGTGTTTATAAGGACAACATGAAAGCGGTTTAAAAAGGAAAATATGGTTTTTGTCTATGGCCGGGTATCGAATGTATAGCATTTTTGTGAAAGACTCTAACTACATCTTTCACATCGAAATGACTCATTGTTCTAAATGTTGTTTCCAGTGGCATTGTTTTATTATATACCGATGGTAGAACAACTTATTCACAATTTAAAATTAAAATATATATGATTATATAAAACGACTATATTTGTAATACATATTTTTACATAATATAAAGATACTTAATTATCTTTTTTTATTTGTATTAAATTATTTATTGTAATTCATACATTAATTTATCCCGTGTAACACACGGGTTTCTAAAGCTAGTAATATAATATTAAAAAAAAAACAATTGGCTAAACACGTCTTTAACCATGTGTTTGGATGTTAACACGTCGTTGACCACGTGTTTGGAGGCTTAACACATCTTTGACTATGTGTTTGGAAGTCTAACACATGGTCAAAGATGTGTTTGAATGGAACATTTTTGGAATCCTAAAGTTTGAGAGATAAAAATGGAATATCTTTCCAAAGTAGGTCTGTAGGTTCCCGGATGGATCTCCCAACAATGTTTCGGGTAGTGTGCAGAAATCACTATAATCACTAGGATCGTGTTTAAGAAAAAACCATAGAGAGAGAGAAAGAAAGATGAAGCTGGAGAGAGAGTTCTCAAGAATGCCTAAGAGGCTATGGAGGAATATATAGTGACCCTTTTATAGGGAACTCCATGTCTCCTGGGTTTTCCATTAAAGGCCCCAAATGGGCTTGCCAATTCGGTTTGTTACAACCAAAAGGTCTCGGGCATGTACAATAGTTAAACAAAATCTAGATAATACGTCAAAATTACATAGATAAATAAGCCTACTAAATGCATCCCTACAATCTCCCACTAAGCTTTTGTATAGATAGGTGATTTCGTCTCTTGCCATGCTTGGTCAACAATAAACCAGTCATTCTTCACATCTGCCATCTCGAACTCTAAAATTGTTTCAGAATTCAATGGATCCAATCTCTCATTGATGATTCGTTATTTTCAATTCTTGGAGACATGATTCTCAACCTTAGTTGCTTCTTTTATGGGAAGGATCAACAACATGGAACATCAGATGCAGGAGGCTCGACATCTAATTTCCTTTGGTTGACTTTCTTCAGCCGACTTGTGTCTTTCCTCTGTCTTTTGAATGATGGACTCATCCTTCAGCTTATCGCATTCTTGTAATTTATCAGTAAGTCTAGCACATTAATCTTAATAAACAAGCATCCCGATGCTCATAAATCACATATCCAACTTCTCGAACTTATTGAATTGAGCTCGGTCAAACAATGGAGAAGACTTGATCAATATTGACTTTCCTTGGTCAACCCAACCCGATCACCAATCTTCCAAGAATATATCAACCACAAATCTTACCTAAAACGTGACCGATAAACACATCTTTGATTTTCCTTAACAAATGAAATATTCTGCGCGAATAATATATTGACCAAAATGTCCCTGTTTGCTACTCATAAACTGACTTGTAATTCGCTGCCAAAAATTCATCAGCCCCAAACATCTTGACCAAACTGACTTGTAATTTTGTAACATGAAACAAAATAGTCTTAACCCACTGGCAAAAGTGCCTAAACAACTCGTCACAAAACCCAACAAACATGACCCGTATTGAGAACCCTTGTATTCAGTTTTTGAAATTTGAGTCACAAACCTCATGAAGAGTCTTAAAGTACTAGATTTGAAATTTATGTCACTTAATGGTCTTAAAGAAGCCCTTTAACGTTCTTTATCTTGTTCGATTTACACAAGAAGATACACACTCAATTCTTTCGAAACATGACTGATGTTGTGTTTAATTGGTTTTGTTTATAAGTCTTTATTTGCATTTTGCATGGACTTCAAAATCTCACGTGGATGTTGAAGACTAAAGTATTTATTTATGGTTTTATTTTGTGTTTTAATTAGTTGATTAACTAGTCAGAATTGGTTTGTAGTTTGACCGAAATCTTTAGAAGTATTCCTTGAGAATTGCAAGTTGGATAAAAGAGTGGGTCATGATTTAGGGGGTGTTTGGCCTAGCTTTTATTTTTTAGCTTATGCTTATATTTTAAGATAGCTTATAGCTTATTTTCTATTTATCATTTATATGTTAAATACAATTGAACATGAGTAAATTACATGGATTGACTAATTGGTATATCAATACTCCATCTTACCTTTGATAAAATTTTGGTACATTAAAATTTTTCCTTAGTCATTATCTACAAATGAAAAAATGGAAAAAGAAAAAGAAATCTCTTAACCCATCCTCTCACGTTCACACCCATACTTGTGAAGCCTACTTAAAGGTTTGTTGCAGGCCTTCAATTCACGCGAGACCCATAAAAATTGCATGACTTCTTCTTTCTTCCTCCTCCCGCTTCCTCTTCTTCTAATGAAAAACTACGACAACAATTTTGTCAACTGTGTGACTTAATTAAACCTTTCCCATTTGCATATTAAAGTGCTAGAAAGCGTGTCTGAAAATGCAACTAACATCAAGACATCGAATACCAAAGAGAATATGATCTAAAACATCTATAATCATCCCTACAAGAAATGGGTTTCGGGTCTAAGCGGAGACTTTGGATCTCCACATGCCTCGCCTCGGGAACAGCGTCTGTCCTCGTTAACGGTTCTCCTACTAAGGAGTTTAAATTCAAAAGGGGGGTTAAACAAGGCAACCCGCTCGCGCCTTTTCTTTTCATTTTGGCTATGGAGGGGTTAAATGTGGTCATGAAATCGGCTATTACCAACAACCTAATAAAAGGGGTGCAATTGCCTAATAATGGCCCGATTATTTCCCATGTCATGTACGCGGACGATGTTACATTCATTTCTGATTGGAATGCCGTTGATACGGTAAACTTAGCTCTGATGCTACGGCGCTTTCATCTGGCCTCTGGATTGAAGGTCAACTTTAATAAAAGCAAGGTTTACGGTATTGGGGTGACGAATGCCGAGGTACGTAACATGGCAATGATAATTCATTGTGAACCGGCTGCCCTCCCTTTCACGTTTCTCGGGTTGCCAATCGGGTCGAATATGGGTCTCTCCAAACATTGGAGACCCGTTATCGACCGGGTTAAGAAGAGACTTAACCAATGGAAAGCTACCTCATTGTCTTTCGGTGGAAGGCTTACGTTGATTAAATCCGTTCTTGGGAGTCTGCCTTTATATTTCCTTTCAATGTTTCATGCACCTCAAAAAACTATAAAAGAACTTGAAAAAATTAGGAGGAAATTCTTGTGGGGTGGCCTTGGAGACAAAAAGAAAATCAATTGGGTTGCTTGGAACATTGTTGTGAAGCCTAAACGATACGGTGGTTTAGGCGTTGGGTGTCTAAAAATGATTAACTTAGCTCTTCTAGCCAAATGGTGGTGGCGGTGGAAAACCGAAAATGATCACCTGTGGGCAAGATGCATGAAATCAATTCACTACTCTCAATTTCATTCAGATGGGCGTTTGGCGAAACAGTCCGTTCGTGGAACGTGGCAAAACATCGCGAAGATCGGTAAAAAATTCCTAGATTTCGGGATTGAATTAAATGAGACATTTGTTAGAAAGGTGGGGACGGGTCACTCGACTCGTTTCTGGCTAGATGTGTGGCTTGGTAAATTCACTTTGAAGGACAGTTTCCCTAATCTTTATACACTGGCGGTTAAGAAAACGTGCTTGGTTAGCGATTTGGTTTCGTTTGGTTATGGGCTAGTGTTTGCGAATATTGAATGGTCTAAATCCAACCTATCTCCTGAGGAGTCGTCCGATTTAAACAATCTCAAGGATATGGTTATGTTGTTTTCATTCAATGAAGGTAAGGAAGATGGGTGGCGCTGGACCGGTGACTCTTCGGGCAGGTTCACGGTTCAAGCGATGAGACGACTAATGGCAGACTCTATTCATGGAGACGATGTACAGATTTGTGGGTGGGAAACTTGGGTTCCAATTAAAATAAACTGTTTTGTCTTGAGGTTGCTACAAAACAAGATCCCGGTCGCGCCCAACCTAATCGCTAGAGGGATGCCTTTGTTATCGAGCAATTGTCGGGTATGTGCTTTGGAGGATGAATCGACGAAACACGTTTTCTTGGATTGCACCCAGGCTAAAGCGATATGGAGGTTAATCTCGCTTTGGTGCGGATGAGATTTTACCGGTCTAGATTCTTTTGAGCATCTTTTGGGTGTTATGGTGGAGCCGCAAAGTAAGTCGAGAAGGCGTTTATTGTTAGCGATTATTTACTCGACTTTGTGGTTCATTTGGAAACAACGGAACGAAAAGGTGTTTAAGGCTCGGGTGTTATCCATTGCCTTCACGGTTGAAGAAATTAAAAGAAGTTTATTTGGGTGGTTCAAATTTAGGTCCAAGCACAAGTCGACTGGAGTTGTTTGGGCCGACCCTCCATTGTCTTGCATTACAACTTAAGTGACACCTCATGTTCTTTACTATTGTTTTTTATTTTCAAAGTTTGTAACTTTTTTCCATTTTCCCGCTGGAGGCGTTTACGCTTTTTTTAATTTAATTCTACTATTGCAGTGCAAAAAAAATATATATAATTTTTACACAACAAACGTCATTTTCTTAAAACATATTATAAAACTTGATAAAACTAATAAAATGAAAATCTTTATAAACATGTAGCACAAGTACGGTTTTTGAACTAGAATTGTTCTAAAATAATCTCAATAGTTATAAAAATACAAATTCTATAAAACAAAAGTTATCTTCCGTATTCGGGATAATTAGTTCTTTAGTTAAATATTCATAATTAAACTTGAAGAGATTTGAAGATTTGAATTTCAAAATGTTTTGCTTTTTTGTGTGACATTGACCTTGATAGTACCTTGACATTCAATGTGAATGATCTTACCTTCCCATCTTCACATTCGTTTCCTTTGTCTCATTAGAACTTGAAACAGTGACCGTTGATCCATCATGTTGTTCAAGCGACAACTATATATCTATGAACAAGCGTTTGCTTCCACGGTTCCCAATATGATCGCTATGAACACTTGGTCGGCTTCACCCTCCAAACTGTCTTCAATCTTGTCATTACTTAAATGTCATAAGCAGCTGACCATCTCAGTCTTCGGGATTGTTGTCATTTAAGGCTATACCTCGTTCCACCTAGCAATCATCTTTAACATGCCCCTATCGGTCACAAGTATAACATTCTATGTTGCACGGGAACTGGTATGGGAACGGGAAACGGGCACGGGTATGGGAACGGGAAACAGCAAAACTCAAAAAATCAAGAAACGGGTACGGCAAGGGTACGGCAATAAATGCATATAAAAATAAATATATATTATAGATAATGTACCACAAAGCCCAAAATATATTCATACGTTGATGTAAACTTCAAAATTCATACATCTTCCAATGATAATCAATCATAAGTTTTTCAAAATCAATCATAATCAATCTTAGTAATAATAGAGAGGGTTAAATATTGAAATACACAAACTAATTTTAAACTTTTTATGTTAAAACTTATAAGTTTTGAGGACTAGATACAAACAATTGAAAGTTAAAGGGATAAAATGTTTCCCGCCATCCCCGACGGCGTTTCCGTCCCCGGCGAGTTTCCGGGACGGGGTACGGCACCATGGAAGCGTTTTTGTGCATCAGAGATAACATTTAATGCTATTCTTCTCCTGCCACCAAAATCGCCCTTGAACTCGGTTTAAAAGAGAGTCCAAGCTTGTTTGGAAGTTGACACAACAACGATGTGAGATAACGCACATAAACTCCCACATGCCTTTCTATCGGATTAGAGTTTTAGGGGGTGTTTGGGATTGCTTATTTTTACCAACTTATAACTTATTAACTTTTTGAAAAGTAATAAGGTGTTTGGGATTGCTTATATTGTGAGAAGAAAAATTCCATTAGTTACACTTTTGTAACTTATTAATTTAATGAAAAGTTATAAGGATGTAAAATAAGAAATCCCAAACACCACCATAATACGAATGCTTCAGAATTAATAAGCCACACTCTTGAACAAAGGGTAAGAATTTGAGAAGAATATGATGGAGCAAATGCCATGATATCGAATCGAAAAGAGAAAGAAAATTCACACTCGAGATAATACCACTATTTTAGCTAACACAAACTGACTTAGGATTCGAATGAATAGTTTTATTAATTTGGTAGCTCGAGACTTAAATTCATATCAAAAGAAAAAAAAGAAACAAACCACGACTCAACTAAATTACCAATAAGGCCCAAAACAAGCATGATAACAAAAATATCTAGGCTCATGACCACAATAAAGAAACTGATCCACTAGGCCACTAGTACAAACCATTTTTATTTATACCCAACAAAAGTTTGAAAACAATAAATACATAATATATCATTTTTAGGTATTATTTCATGAAGCTAAACGTTGCATCCGATGTTTATTAGGTACGGTACGTAGGAATGGCTAATAAGGGTGTATCTCTTGGGGTAGTTAATCCAAATTTTTCTTTCATGTCCAGGTCGCTTGGTGACATGCCATTTGATAGCTCCCAATCGAACCAATGAACCATGTTCGAAACCACCTACCCAATGTTTAGTAGCCCAGATTCATTCCTGGACATCCTCTCCTTCCGATGCCGAATTGTATAAGCTTAAAATCATGTCCACGGAAGTCAATTTCTTGGTCAAGAAATCTCTCAGGAAGAAACTCCTCCCAGTTGTCCGACCAAACTTTAGGGTCACGTCCAAATGCCTAGTAATTTACAAGAACTCGTGTTTTGTTAGGTATATTGTAAACATTGATCAGGATATCCTCCATAGACTGATGAGGAACCAAGAGTGGAGCAACGGGATACAACCGAAAAGTTTCTTTAACTACCATGTGCAAGTACCTTAACTTTGTCAAATCAGCTTCTTCAACCATGGGTTTATCTCCAACCATAGTTTTCAACTCTTTTTGGAGCTCCTTCATCACTCTAGGATGTTTGATAAGAACAGATAAAATCCATTCAATGGATGTTTTGGCGGTGTCAATGGCACCGGCTACCATATCTAGTAATATGGCTTTCATTTTTTGTCTGTCAATTGTATAGGATAGTTCATCATGGGTGTTTGAATTTTCTTGTTTTAGTGATAGCAATATGTCTATGAAGTCCATTTGATCACTCTTTTCAAGCTTGGATGCTTGATTGCGTTTTTCATGTTCATCAATCAAAACCTCGAACATTTCATCGAGTTCCTTACTTAACAACTTAAAGCGTTTAGTCAAGCCTTAAACACGTGCATCGAAAAGAGGTGTTAAATTAGTCATTTTTTGCAAGCGGGAACCAAAAAATCATGTCAAACACATGAATTCAAACCTAACACACTTAGTCAAGGGTTGACACGAACTTAATTCGATAACATGTGTTTTTTTTTCTTTTTATAATAATGGTTTGAAATTACATATTTACTACAAAACCTAAAAAACCTTATGCGTATTTTTTTTATTGTTTATTAACTGAAATATCATATTCAAACAATTTTAGTTTAGGATATAAAGTACATTTTTTCAGTTTAAAAATAAAAGTGCTAATAAATTAAACGGGTCAATCCGTGAACCTATCATATCAACATAAACACAAATTTAAGAATTTTGTGAAAGTAATGCAAATTAACTACTAAACCCTAATCTTGCATGTTTAAATATACTCACCACTTAGATCATAACATAAGATTAATTACCTGAAGATCAAATGGAGCTAAAATGGGCACGTAGTCAGCCAGATTGAAAGTACCTGTTGCTTCCATGCTCTTATCAATTACACTCTTAAAAGCAAACTTGTCATCATTTTTCTTGCCAAAAATCATCCTACAAACCATGCCTTCGATCACCGAACTTACTGTTTCCCTTAAGTTCACCGACTTATGCACCTTTGCTGCCGCTTTCATCTCCTCCACCATCAGCCCTATCTCCTCCCTTCTCATCCCAGCAAAACCATTAATTTTTGTAGCACTCAACAACTCCATTATGCAAAACTTTCTTACACTCCGCCAGTATGGTCCGTATTCTGAAAAGGTCATCCCCTTGGTATCATAAGATAGGTACTTTGCGGCTTCAATTTGAGGACGAGATGCGAAGATAGTGTCATGGGTCCCTAGGAATAGTTTAGCGGCGTCTGGTGAAGAAACTATCACAAACTGAACAGAGCCAAGACGGATGGACATGATCGGGCCGTATTTTTGAGATAGTTTGTGAAGGGAACGGTGGGGGTGGCTTCCTAATAAGTGAAGACTTCCTATGACCGGTAAAGGAACGGGGCCAGGTGGTAGCTTTTTGTGGCGAAGATGGGCGGACCACTGACGCATGAAAAAGATACTAGTGATTATTAGAAGGAGCGCTGCAACCATAATAGGATACATGGTTGTATATTCGTAATAGCAGAAAGTCAACAACAATAATAACTGTAGCCAGTAAATCCTACAAATAACAAAAGCTACCGGTAGGGTAGAATGTAGGATCGATACAAGTTATCTTAATTTATAAACAACATATTTTTTCGATTTCTCCGTCAAATTTGAAAGAGTTAATAAATATGTTAAGTGGTTAACAATATAATACGAGTTAAGTGGTTAATGGCCATTGTTTCTATCACTTGTCCTCGATCTCTAGTAACCTGGCAACAAGTGTTCGATCTTCCATTTGTTGTTATCTTTGCAAACAAAACATTAGTGTTAGGTTCCTTGGATTGCAAGTTATCAACTTTTGATTTTTGAACAGTAAGTTCTGAAATGGCTGTGCTCTAAAAGTTAAGATTTACCAAAATGCAAACAAACAATCAAAGGATTAAATCTGCAAATAGTTTAAGCAGATAAGGTTTTGAATTTTTTGCTCTTGTCTTGATTGTAATTCTAGTAATTGCTAGCCTGTTTTGTTTGTTTTTTTTAAATACAATTCCACCATACAAATAAAAATATGAAACTATTGTTAATATGAAATTATCATAAATAGTTTTCTTGGGCACTTTTACAAATCTAGTTTGGGAAAATCGTAATAATGGAGTTTCATAACATAAATATGTGTAGTCATAACTTTCCACCCATACGCGTTATGCGTCATGTAGCGTCCAGTCAGAGTTATAAATTTTTGCAAAAAGAGGGTGTAGTCATAACTTAACCCATAACACCATGCGCGCGCACACACACACACAAAACACCACCTTTCAAAGTTATGTACATAACTTTGAACCCATAACATTAAGGGGGGCGGTGTAAGGGAGAATTATGGGTCATAACTTTACCCATAACTCTCCCACTAGACATGATCTAACTATCAAAAGAAATAAGTATAAATGGATTAAAGAGAGGACTCATAAAGCCAATTAAAAACTTTGGCAAAAGTGATTTTTAAGGATTAAATGGATATTCTTGGGACCGTTAAGAAACTATGTATGGTGCTTCAGGTTTACGGTCTCAATAATATTTTTTTTATACCTTTGTCATTACCATTTCTTTTTCCTTTACTCACAACCACTTTTAAAATATATTAAAAAATTACAGGGAGTGAACAGTAGTTTTTCAAATATACAAAAAATCACTACGTTTTCTAAAATATAAAAACTCTTCACTCACAACACCCTTAATCATTCTCTAAATTATAAAAACACTCACTCACACAATATGGGGTGTTGGATGAGAATGCTCTAAGTTCTGAAATGACTGTGCTCTAAAAGTTAAGATTTACCAAAATGCAAACAAATAATCAAAGGATTAAATCTGTAAATAGTTTAAGCAGTTAAGGTTTTGAATTTTTGCTCTTGTCTTGGTTGTAATTCTAGTATTTGCTAGCCTGTTTTATTTATTTCTTTTTATACAATTCCGCCATTCAAATAAAAATATGAACCTATTGTTAATATGAAATTATCATAAATAGTTTTCTTGGGCACTTTTACAAATCTAGTTTCGGTAAAATCGTAATAATGGAGTTTCATAACATCTGAAAATAGCAGTAACTATCAAAAGAAATAAGTATAAATGGAATAAAGAGAGGACTCATAAAGCCAATTGAAAACTTTGGCAAAAGTGATTCAAGGCAATGTTTTAAAAACCGGTATTTTACTTGTATTGAATTGAGCTAAACAAATGGTACAACTGGTTGAACCGGGTTATACCGGAAGGTTCAACTGGTTGAATAGTTTACCTTATAATTTCTTATAAATGTAACTTTTATTCAAAAATAACCCAAAAGTAAATGATTTCATAACAAAAATTAATTCAAAAGTTAATCCATATTAAAAAAATAATGTAAAAACACTAAATTTTTTAAAAATTAGTACTAAAGTTTACACGTTTGAATGTTAATTGTTGGGTTAAAAGTAATTTTGAAAACATATGGGCCGCAAATAACTAAAATTTCTCGGACATAAAACCGGTATTTTAAACAAAAACCGCCGGTACAATGTTCTAGCAAACCGGCCAAAAATATCGAACTCAAAATACCAGCATGCTGTGCGAAACCCGATTTAACCGGTTCAAAGGTTGAGCCGGTTTTTAAAACACTGATTCAAGGATAAAATGGATATTCTCAACTGGCCCAAGTCACACTGTTTGGGCCAATTTGACTCATGCAAAATGTTTGGTACGTACAAATCATATATGATTCCCCAACCTCTTGTCCTATAGTACAAAAACAAAACCAACCATATTAATTCATCAATAAATAAAAAATGTTAGATCATGAATTTGATTTCGAATCTTGATGTGAATTATTATGTATCACGATCATAGAAAGACTAAAACTAACTTAAAGATTAACCTTTCATATCTAAATTAAATTACAAAAAGAACATTATTAATCAATCAATGATACAAATTAAGTCATTTTCATTACCGTTATCCATTCCTTCCCTAACCATTCCTCAACTTAAAATGACGATACACATTTATTACACATAAAAGTTATTAAAAAATAATAGCTTAAATTTCATTATATAAATATTACAACGTAAAAAAAAAGTACATGTATAAAAAAATTGTGGTTAATTCCAACTACCGGTCATTAGCCTTGTTAAAAAAAGATTAAAAAATAAACAATAATTAAAAACGACGTAACATAATATAATCGATAATAATGTATTGACATTCACTTATATAAGGATCCATGATCCATGCTAAAGGATTCCGGTGCAATACTTAATTTTGAATACAATTTGGTTTTTGTTAAAATTCATATCAAAAGCTTAACGAAAATAAACAAATAATTAAACATAACATATTTAATTCTTTCACGCCCTGCTTGCGGTGCGCACATATAATGTATATATGTGTGAACCCTTGGGTGGGCAAAAGTAAAATTGCACTAATTTTGACGTTATTTTACTAATCACGTGAAAATAACGTTAAAAGTGGCGGAAGGTTAATCAGGCATCATGTGGTGGCGTTGATAGCCGAAAGACAAGGGCACATGCACCAATCAGCCGGTGTCCCGATGATTGAGTGTTATGTGTCTTATGTCCAAGGCTTGATTCAAAACTACTATCGAGCCGGGGGTCTCACCGGAAGCAGCCTCTTTATCCCTATGGGATAGAGGTAAGGCTGTCTACATCTTACCCTCCTCAAACCCTACCATAGCATTGCTATTAGTGGGATATACTGAGTACGATGATGATGATGATGATATTTAATTCTTTTCGTTGAAAAAGCTAACAATTGTGAAAAAGCTAACAATTGTAAAAAATTATATATGTATATTAAAAACCATTTGTTCGTCACTCATAGTTTATACTATTCACTATTGTCAAAGTCTTTAAGCATGCCTGGATCCGCCACTGTCGCTACACGTGTATTCTTGTATGAGAAACCACTTCTTTCCCTAGATCATGCACCTTCTTACCAAGGGATATTTAAATTAATCTAGGGTTATATCTACAATGGCAAAATTCTTGCATTTTTAAGAAGTCTTTTGAGCGCAGTGTATTTCTCGTTAGAGGTAAGGATTTAATTTGTTACCTATAGCTGAACAAGCAAATGTTGACAAGACGTATTGCATATTCGTGTTGAAGCTTCGCAAATCTGCGATGCTTTTTTTTTGTTGGAAATCTTAAATGCATTGTCTGATATCCCTAGATTTTTGTTTTGCGATTCACATCACCATTGGTGTTCATGATATTTTTTTATCATCATGCTGTTGACGTATATTAAAATAGTTTAGATGGAGTATCAAGGAACTGTTTTGTTTGCAAAGATAACAACAAATGGAAGCTAGAACACTTGTTGCCAGGTTACTAGAAAAGACAAGTGATAGAAACAATGGCTATTAAGGCTATGCGTAGTGGAGGGGCTATAAAATAGGACGTTTTACGTCATGTGGCACCCAGTCAGCAAATGATGAGTTTTTGTTTTTGGGGTGTAATGTTGGAGGGGGCTACAGATTTGCCACGTCACCATATATATATATATGTATATGTATACATATATCACACACAACATATATACATATACATATACATATACATATACATATACATACACATACACATACACATACACATACACATATACATATACATATACACACATAACATGTAATATAATAATAATATTATTTTCCTCTCCCCGGCGACAAACTTTCCTCGCCACCGCCCATTTCGCCCGGGGGGCGGTGTTCCTCCTCTTTCTCGCCCCAAATCGCCCCATTTCTCTCCCCATTACACTTGGACTAACCACTTGACATATTTATTAATTTGATACACACTAATTAAAATTAATATACGAATATACTAGGTTTTTCTACTTAACTAACATTATTCATATAACCAATTAAATCTTTTCATGTTGTTAATGACTAATTGTCATTATCTTTCACTAGGTCCATTCTTTACTTTGTTTATTTTGTTAAATGTGACGGAGAAATAGAAAAAAATGTTGTTTATAAATCTCAATGAAGATACTATAAGTTATGGGCATCACGCCAATAATTATACTAAGATAGAACCATGTATCCTATTACAGTTGCATTACTCCTACTAGTACTCACCGGTATCTTTCTCCGACGTCGTCGATATCACCACAAAAACCTACCACCTGGCCCCATTCCTTTACCGGTCATCGGAAGCCTTCACTTACTAGGAAGCCACCCCCACCTTTCCCTTCACAAGCTATCCAAAAATACGGCCCCATCATGTCCCTTCGTCTCGGCTCAGTTCAATTTGTGATAGTTTCTTCACCAGACGCCGCTAAACTCTTTCTAGGGACCCATGACACTGTCTTCGCATCTCGTCCTCAAATAGAAGCCGCAAAGTACCTATCTTATGAACTCAAGGGGATGACTTTTACAGAATACGGACCATACTGGCGGAGTGTAAGAAAGTTTTGTACACTTGAGTTATTGAGTGCTACAAAAATTAATGGTTTTGCTGGAATGAGAAGGGAGGAGATTGGGCTGATGGTGGAGGAGATGAAAGTGGCGGCAAAGGTGCATAAGTCGGTGAACTTGAGGGAAACGGTAAGTTCGGTGATTGAAGGCATGGTTTGTAGGATGATTTTTGGCAAGAAAAATGATGAAAGGTTTGTTTTCAAGAGTGTAATTGATAAGAGCATGGAAGCAGTTGGTACTTTCGATCTGGCTGACTACGTGCCCATGTTTGCTCCGTTTGATCTTCAGGTAAACTTATGATCTATCATCTATGATATATGGTGTCATAATCAATCCTACACAAAGCTAACACTATTAACACTTAACACTATTATCACATGCACACCTTAATTAGCTATAAATGTGTAACGTGTTTGGGTTGTAGTAATTAAAGAGACTACACATGTTTGAATTGACCTAGCTAATGGAATTGAGTTAACCCATTTAGTGTTTTATAAAATAAAACTCTGGTTTAGGCTTAACATAGTGGGCGAAATGTGAGGGACGACAGGGGCGATTATGGGGATGAACACCGCCCCCAGGCGATTTTGGGGCGAAATGGGGCGGGATGATTTTGTCGCCTGGAAGAAGAAAATAATAATAATAAAATAATTAATATGTGTGTGTTATATATATACATATAATATATATATATATATATATATTATTAATTATATTACTATTTGTAGCCCCACGTACACTATTACACACCAAAAACAAATTCTCACCCCTTGCTGACTGGACGCCACATGTTGTAATTCGTCCCTATCTGTAGTCCCTCCACTACACATAGCCTTATGTTGCAACTTAAAATGGTGTATTTTATACCAATATTGTTTTTAAAAAAAGAAATAAGCGACAAGAATATATAATAACTAAGTTTTCTTGTCTCACACTCTCACTAATATTAGTGTATTACTAAAGAAAGGCTTTCCTTTAAAGTTAACGAACTATGTATCTTTTTTACAGATGTTTACATTTTTAAAACAAGGTGTGCCAAAGGAAACCTATTCCAATCTTGATTACACTTAAAGCAGATGCTTTTCCAACTTAATTAAAATTTAACAATTTTGAAACCTGTTTATTATTTAGCGAATTGTTTTCTTCAGTATTCAGCATGACCTCTTACTCTTAAGTTATTTGAAATTTCTTTATTAGTTATAATAAACGACGATTCGGCTATATTCATTTGTCTCACTTATTCTCATATGTGTGTGACGAAATTTGGACATATCTTATTTGGGTTCATGTAATTTGAGCCACCAACTCCCGCACATGACCAATTTAACACCGTAACTTGATAAAAAAATGTTTAGGGCTTGGCTAAACGGTGTAAGTCGTTAAGTAAGGAGCTTGATGAAATGTTCGAGACTTTAATAGACGAACATGAAAAACGTATTCACTCATCCGAGTCTTTAAACCATGACAAAATGGACTTCATAGACATATTGCTATCACTACAACAAGAGAATTCAAACACCCATGATGAATTATCCTATACAAACAAAAATGAAAGCCATATTACTAGATATGGTAGCTGGTGCCATTGACACTGCCAAAACATCCATTGAATGGGTTATATCTGTTCTTATCAAACACCCTAGAGTGATGAAGGAGCTGCAAAAAGAGTTAAAAACTATGGTTGGGGATAAGTTGATTGTTAAAGAAGCTGATTTGACAAAGTTAAGGTACTTAAACATGGTAGTTAAAGAAACTTTTCGGTTATATCCCGTAGCTCCACTCTTGGTTCCTCATCAATCTGTGGAGGACATCGTGATCAATGGTTATAATATACCTAACAAGACACGAGTTCTTGTAAATTATTGGGCATTTGGACGTGACCCTAAAGTTTGGTCGGACAATTGGGAGGAGTTTCTTCCTGAGAGATTTCTTGATCAAGAAATTGACTTCCGTGCACATGATTTTAAGCTTATACAATTTGGCATCGGTAGAAGAGGATGTCCAGGAATGAATCTGGGATTACTAAACATTGGGTTGGTGGTTTCGAACATGGTTCATTGGTTCGATTGGGAGCTACCAAATGGCATGTCACCAAGCGACCTGGACATGAAAGAAAAATTTGGATTAACTACCCCAAGAGATACACCCTTATTAGCCATTCCTACATACCGTACTTAAGAATCTTCTGATGCAACGTTTAGCTTCATGAAATAATGCCTAAAGTTATGTATTTATTGTTATCAAACTTTTGTTGGGTATAAATAAACATGGTTTATAGTGACATGTCTCTATTAAGAATTCATGATACTTTATTTGGATGGGTAGTTTCCTTGTATAGGAAATTTACCCAATTATATATTGTATGTAACTAGTTTTATTTATATTGATGTTATACTCTTCACTTATTGGTGTAGTTAACCACATTGAAATGTAAATGGTAACATACAAACAAACATACCTAGTAATATATTGTTTGAAAAGTCGAACTAAAGATGGTGATATAAGATAAAACCTTAACTTTATCATTGAGGATGGTGTGAATACTCCCAAGTGAGACTTAACCAACAGTAGTTTTTTTTTACTGTTACAGAATTTAATTATAATGTAAAAGTAAAAATATATTCGAGCAACATAAGAGAAAAGATAGTGTAACTTGAAACACCTGGAAAAATATCTAGAGACACCAATACGAAGATTACATTGATCCAATATTCCAACAAGTTGTGCACGAAGTGCCTTCTCTCACATTGTTGTGTGTCGACTTCGAAGCAATTCTAGACTCTTTATTAACTCGATTTCTAGGGTGATTTGAAGGTCCTGACTGTTAAGATGAAGGTGTTGCGAAGATAATTAAAAACTAATAAGATTAAAAAAATTGAGGGCATTTGCGAGTTTCTGTCCAAAGTATTGACGATTATGAACGACAAATGTGCGTAAGAAGTATTCGATCAACTGGTATGGAGAAGGTATCACATAATTTGTTGTCTAGGTGGGACCATGTGGTCGCAACAATTGTCGTTTGATCAACTCATGGGCTCTCTACAAGCTCATGAGGCATGGGTCAATCGTGCAATCGATGTTAAGAAGGAGGAGCAAGCGTTCACGGTAGAAATTGAAGAATTCTTATGGGATGGTTTGTATCACATATTTAACGTATTCAAATTATCCATTTTATGATTGTTATTTCCATGTGACGATTACTTCGAGTTTATTTTTTTAGGTTTAATGCGAAAAGGAGCTTTAAAATAATAATAATAACAACAACTAGTTATTTAACCTCGCGTTGCGTGATGAATTCAGTCGGTAAAACTCGAGAGTTGCAGTGGCGAGTTATCGTAAATTCGGTTGGTATAATAAACCTTTTAACAATCGGAAGCCTAATATATTTCACTTTGAACCTTTTGGATGCCTTTGCACAATCTTACTTGTGTGGGACCGACGACTTAATTTGTGAGATAGCTGTTGAAGGCTACTTCTTTTGATATTCATCCCGCTCACCAAACAAACGAATTTTAGTAAGCCGTCTGGTAAATTTGATGAAGCGTATCATGTTAATTGCAGCAAGTATATAATTCCTAAGTTTCGTATTAGCCCCTATAGGTTACTTAATTATGATGGTTTGTTTAAGAACACAGGCAATGGCGTAGCTTAGTTGGGGCAGGGATGGCCTCGCCCCCCTCCATTTTTTGCTCGGTGGTGTAAATTTATTCTTTTTCGGTCAAGAATTTTTATACATAGTGTAAATTTACCCGTTTCCAACCGAAATTTGAGCCCAACCCCCTCTGTTTTTCGCTCGATAGGGTAAATATATCCTTTTTCGGCCGATAAGTTTTATACATAATGTAAATTTACTCGTTTCCGACCGAAATTTTGAGCCACCCACCTCAAGTTTATGTACTTTTTTATACATATTGAGTCTGGTCCCTCGACGTGTATGTCCAAGCTTTGCCACTAAATACAGGGCTACCTAGTGGAGATTTTGATGATAATGTTTTTCATGATGCATCTAGATTGACTAAAAGTGAAGCAGTTCCTCCATCACCTATTCTTGTAGAAACTTCATCTCCATCTGATTATGGCCCAAGTAGTCTTAGCAACTCAAATGTGCAAGACGCTCTGGCCAATGGAAGTAATTAGAAATATGAAGACTTTCATGACTCTAATGCAGACGTCTCTGCAGAAGAGTATGGTACTACATTTGATCCAAGGTTCTTGGACACCTTAACCAATGTGGATAAGACTCTGCCTGTTGATGCAACTCCTACGTACACTCGAAATTCACTAGGATCATATGAAAGAAAATATAATTAGTGATCAACTCATCTTGGTGTTGGGGACGAGTGTTTATACACTTGCTTCATCTCACAAGTTGAACTAAAGAATGTTGCAATGGCTCTTAAGGACTACAACTGGGTAGAGGCTATGCAAGAAGAACTACATCAGTTTGACAAAACTGCAAGCCGGAATTTGCTTGATCTTCGATCACAAGGGTGTTTATCCAATTGGTACGAACAAGAACAAGAAATATGATCGTGAGGTGGTATATGGAAAAAAGCTAGGTTGTTGTTCAAGGCTTCGATCAATAGGAAGGGTTTGATTACACACAGGTTTATACCCCGCTTATTTGTCTTGAATCGATTCGTATCTTTTTTGCTTTCCTACAAATAATTCAAGGTTTATTAATTAGACGCGAAAAGTGCCTTTTTGCATGGCGAGATATCAGAAGAGGTGTACGTCTGTTAACCTCAAGTTTATGTACTTTTTTATACATATTGAGTCTGGTCCCTCGACGTGTATGTCCAAGCTTTGCCACTAAATACAGGGCTACCTAGTGGAGATTTTGATGATAATGTTTTTCATGATGCATCTAGATTGACTAAAAGTGAAGCAGTTCCTCCATCACCTATTCTTGTAGAAACTTCATCTCCATCTGATTATGGCCCAAGTAGTCTTAGCAACTCAAATGTGCAAGACGCTCTGGCCAATGGAAGTAATTAGAAATATGAAGACTTTCATGACTCTAATGCAGACGTCTCTGCAGAAGAGTATGGTACTACATTTGATCCAAGGTTCTTGGACACCTTAACCAATGTGGATAAGACTCTGCCTGTTGATGCAACTCCTACGTACACTCGAAATTCACTAGGATCATATGAAAGAAAATATAATTAGTGATCAACTCATCTTGGTGTTGGGGACGAGTGTTTATACACTTGCTTCATCTCACAAGTTGAACTAAAGAATGTTGCAATGGCTCTTAAGGACTACAACTGGGTAGAGGCTATGCAAGAAGAACTACATCAGTTTGACAAAACTGCAAGCCGGAATTTGCTTGATCTTCGATCACAAGGGTGTTTATCCAATTGGTACGAACAAGAACAAGAAATATGATCGTGAGGTGGTATATGGAAAAAAGCTAGGTTGTTGTTCAAGGCTTCGATCAATAGGAAGGGTTTGATTACACACAGGTTTATACCCCGCTTATTTGTCTTGAATCGATTCGTATCTTTTTTGCTTTCCTACAAATAATTCAAGGTTTATTAATTAGACGCGAAAAGTGCCTTTTTGCATGGCGAGATATCAGAAGAGGTGTACGTCTGTTAACCTCAAGTTTATGTACTTTTTTATACATATTGAGTCTGGTCCCTCGACGTGTATGTCCAAGCTTTGCCACTAAATACAGGGCTACCTAGTGGAGATTTTGATGATAATGTTTTTCATGATGCATCTAGATTGACTAAAAGTGAAGCAGTTCCTCCATCACCTATTCTTGTAGAAACTTCATCTCCATCTGATTATGGCCCAAGTAGTCTTAGCAACTCAAATGTGCAAGACGCTCTGGCCAATGGAAGTAATTAGAAATATGAAGACTTTCATGACTCTAATGCAGACGTCTCTGCAGAAGAGTATGGTACTACATTTGATCCAAGGTTCTTGGACACCTTAACCAATGTGGATAAGACTCTGCCTGTTGATGCAACTCCTACGTACACTCGAAATTCACTAGGATCATATGAAAGAAAATATAATTAGTGATCAACTCATCTTGGTGTTGGGGACGAGTGTTTATACACTTGCTTCATCTCACAAGTTGAACTAAAGAATGTTGCAATGGCTCTTAAGGACTACAACTGGGTAGAGGCTATGCAAGAAGAACTACATCAGTTTGACAAAACTGCAAGCCGGAATTTGCTTGATCTTCGATCACAAGGGTGTTTATCCAATTGGTACGAACAAGAACAAGAAATATGATCGTGAGGTGGTATATGGAAAAAAGCTAGGTTGTTGTTCAAGGCTTCGATCAATAGGAAGGGTTTGATTACACACAGGTTTATACCCCGCTTATTTGTCTTGAATCGATTCGTATCTTTTTTGCTTTCCTACAAATAATTCAAGGTTTATTAATTAGACGCGAAAAGTGCCTTTTTGCATGGCGAGATATCAGAAGAGGTGTACGTCTGTTAACCACGCAACTTTGAAGATCCCGATCATACGTATAAAGTTTACTAGCTTGACAAACTTTACCAAGCTCCACATGTGTGGTATGCAACTATGTCCACTCATTTACTTAAGAATGAGTTCACTCGTGGGCATGTCGACAACAATATCTTCATAAAGAAAGCGAGAGAAGACTAGTTATTGGTTCAAGTCTATGTGGAAGACAACATGCATGGTTTTACTTGTTTTCGGATTTTTTTATACTATACGAATCTCAATCCTAGAGTTTAACGAGCAAAGAAAGATATATTTAACTTCACCCTATTTTGTCTTTGATTTATATTCTGCTATTAATTTGTAACATTATATCTACATACTTATTGTGGAAGTCAACTTGACTACAAAGCTAGTGTCAATTATTGTTTTATAGAAATCTAAAATTTTCTTTAAAAAAACTAAATAGTATACACATTTATTGTAATTATTACTATATTACAGATAACAAGTTTGGTGCCGCAAGTGACTCGAGCAGGTCCATAAATTTTATTTTTGTTTTTAGTTCAGTCATCGTAACAAACATAACGGAAACCAACCAAACAACAGTTTTTTTAGTTCCGGTATCATAACAAACATGACGGTAACCAACCGAATACCCGTAGACTTACCGCCTCAACGGTCAGGTTTTATCAAAGCTCGAGTTTAACCAACAGACACCACAACATTGGTCCACCTCAAATTTTATATATTTTTTATTTGGTTTTAATTCCGGTACAATAACGCACGCCACCAAAACCGACTGAATTCACGTCGACTTACTGGCTCAACGCTTGAGTTTTACCACTGTCTGAGTTTTACCGACCTGTTCGACACAACATACCGGGTAAAAAACTAGTTACATATAACTACGATTTCAAATTTAACAAGACAGGAATAATGTGACATTTAGAATTCTTCCGGAATATAATGTGACATTTAGAATTCTTCCGGAATATTATAGAAAATAATAAATAAATGTATGCGTGGATATGTGGATTATATAATTATGAAACAAGAGTTTTAGGACAAAAGTGGAAAAAATTGAAACCATAGCCCCTATTTTCCAAGTCTCCGTATGGCGACGACCCCTTTTTTCAACCCATTTGACTGCCCAACTCCTCTTTGACGGGCAAGACAAAATCATACTCTTACTCTACATTTTTTAAAATAAAATAGTTAAGTGGGAAAAACAGATTTATAGCTATGCATAATATTGCATATAGTACATCGATATATTAAATTTAAAACAAAACTATAGCTTAATAATTATTATTTCACTGTTAACATAATAATTACTGTAGTGTTTGTTAAGTTTGGAGTTATTTGTATTTGATATAATGGGTGCAGTTACTGTACGCTAATGCCTTAACGTACAGTAGGCACGCGAGACGCTCAAAGGCAAACACCTAAAACGCTCACAAAAACTTAAACGCTCATTAAACGCTCAAAAACTGTCTTTGTGAAGAAAAACGAAAAACTGATCGATTAACCATCCAAAACTGTTTTTTCGGTGAACCAATGATTGATTGGATATGTATTGACGATTCCGAGATGTTTGGATGTGATTTCATGGATCGGTTCGTGAAAAAATGGATTCGCGTACGTATTGTACGTTAAGGCATTATTGTTTTAGATGTATTCTTGATATAATAACCATAGCTTAATATATGTGTGCATATATAATAGTTTTGAAAATTATATTTTATAGCAAAAAAAGTGTATACAAATTATTCATTTATGTTTGTGTACTAAGCTATTTAAACAAATATATGGCAATTATTTTTCTAAATAGAAAATTTACCCTAGTTTATATTTCTCCTATAAATATAGAGAAGAAATACAAATATTTTTTAAGTACTTTCGAGAAACAAAAGTTACAACTAGTATAGTACATTAATGGAGAGGAACAGAAGATTCAAACGTGTTCATTAATCAAAGTCTTTGACAACCCAATAATAATACAAGCAGAAGAAGACACCCACAGTTACACAAATTGGCCGCAATCCGCTTGCCATATATCCCTATATAGTATACATTACCAAATCCATATAACAATCCAACAATAGTTTTTTTTATTTATTTATTTTTCTTTTTTCTTTTTGTTGCAAGAAAAATGGATGATCGGGAGATCCCACACCACTTCATCTGTCCAATTTCTCTCCAGATCATGAAGGATCCGGTGACGGTCGCAACCGGTATCACCTACGACCGAGATAGCATCCAACGATGGCAGTCACACTTCCAAAACAAGACATGTCCGGTTACAAACCAACTCTTGCCCATTGACTCAGGGTTTACACCTAATCACAATCTCCGCCGTCTCATCCAATCATGGAATGAATCGGATCAAGTTCCATCGTCCAAGGAATCGTCTTTCGAGATCAAGGTACTCGCCATAAACCTCATCAAGAGCCTTAAAGTACTAGATTTGAAATTTGAGTCACTTAAACGTTTGGAAAATATTGCTTTGGAAAGTGAAAATAATATAGTTTGCTTAAAAGAAGTAGGTGTTGTTAAAGCCATGTTTACTATTGTGGTTTCTTGTCATCAGAATTGCAAAATCAATGGTCTTAAAGAAGCCCTTAATGTTCTTTATCTTGTTCGATTTACACAAGAAGATACGCACTCAATTCTTTCGAAACATGACCGAATTATAAGTTCTTTAACATGGGTTTTGGATCTTGATGCTTGTGATGGTATATGCGCCACAATGAAGTTCCATGCAATGGTTTTATTAAAAGATATTATACAACACGCCGAATCGCATATTCTTGAGAGATTGAACCAGGAGTTCTTCAAAACAATTGTACTCATTCTTCAACATCAAAAAAGTAATATTATGAAGCATGGAATCAATGAGGTTTTGCATGTCATGCTTAGCACATGCACATGGCCGAGAAATTGCTCGTTGATGATCGATTCAGGAGCTGTGTTCGAGCTCATAGAGGTCGAACTCAGATCACCCGAGAAAGCAGTGACCGAGCTGATTATGGCAGTATTGTTTCACTTATGTTCGTCAGCCGATGGGAGGGCTCAACTTCTTGGTCACGCGGCTGGAATAGCCACGATCACAATCCAAATAGGGAAGGTTTCTCAAAAGGTTGATGAGATAGCCTTGATGATTATTTCATTGATATCCAAATTTTCGGGTACGGATGGGGTGCTTCAAGAGATGGTGAGGGTTGGGACCGTTAAGAAACTATGTACGGTGCTTCAGGTTTATGGTCTCAATACGTATACAAGGGACACAGCTAGAGGTATCCTTAAAAGACACTTAAATGTGTGGAATGGCTCTCCTTGTTTACATGCAACTAGTCTAGCATGTCTCCAATAATTTAGAATCCTATAAATGTTTTGGTCATCAAAACACATTACATATATTTTGTTTTGTTTACATCACACGACATGAAATAAAGGTCAAGTGAGCATTCTTAATGTTCTAAACTTCAATCATACGTTAGAGCTATACATATATAGTGGGCTGGATACCTGCCACTTTTATCCTCAGCGTTAAGTATAGTTTACATTTATATATTTTCCTAAGATATTGAATTTTAATAATTCAATTTTTTTCTAGTTAGTCTGCGTTAAGTCCAACTTTAAAAATGTATCATAACAGTGCCAATTTTAACATATTTTCTCTCAACGAGCTTTTCACTAACGGGGTTATAAGATTCCATTAGTAACATGGACTAGGGGTGTTCGCGGTCCGGTTTGAGCGGTTTTTAGGTCAAACAATGAGCCAAACCGTTAGTAACGGTTTTGAATATCGAAAATCGAAACCGAACCGTTGAAACTGAAAACCAAACCGAACCGTTACTAATGGTTTGGTTCCGATTTGGTTTCACAGTTTGAAACATTTTTATTTAATATCCTACTCTCCAGATCTTGATAAATCTAATAATGTTGGTTCACATTCACATATAAATTTTTTTTACGCGGCTCCATAGATTATAAACCAACTACACATATTAAACTTGATATAGGGAGCTACAACCAATGGCTCCAGTCAACCTCTAAGATAGTTGTTATCTATTGACCATGACATAAATTGTATCGCACTAGCGCTTAAGTTTTACATAGTCGAAAGTTCACATACTAATGAATAAAAACAAACATATAAAAAGCGTGGAGTTGTAATAAAAAACCAAACACGTTAATTAAATTTTATGTAAAATCCACCAACCCACATTAAACACAGACTGTATGTACATTATATATAATTTTAGAAAAATAAAATATATAGAAAAATCTTCCGGTCCCGTCCGGTTTTATACGGTTGATTTTTTTATAAACCGTAAACCAAACCGCTCGTTACGGTTTGAAAATTTGAAACCGACCGATCAAAAGTGAAGAAAATAAACCAGCCGTGAAACCAAACCGATGACCGGTTTGGACGGTTTCACGGTTTCAAACCGAACTGTGAACACCCCTAATATGGACCATGACGTAGACGCTTATCAGAGGAAAAAATCAGCTGACTCATTATGTGGATGACGTGAAATATGAAATAAATATTATTTTAAACACCACCACCCACCTCCTCCTCCACATCCAGCCACCACACAACCATCATTTTCTACCCCTTGGAGCTAGTGATGCAAATGCGCCAAGCTGCTCGCGAGTTACTTGAGATTGGATCGTTAAAAAGCTCGATCGAGCCGAGCTTAAATTACGAGCTCGATCCTAAAACTAAGATCGTTTAATAAATGAGCCCGAGCTTCACTTGTCGAGCTTAGGCCAGCTCGCGAGCCTAAATGAGCTTGTCATTAATATAATTTTTATAATATATATGTTTGTATATATTAAATAACTAGATTGGTGCACACGTGATGCAACGGGAAATGAAGACCCTGGTAATCACACAACAAGTTTATGGGTGTGTATTGTTCGGTTGAAACAATGAAACAATTCAAACCGGTCATTGGTTTAATTCATATTAGATTTTTTTCTTTAACTTTTGGCCGGTCGATTTCAATTTTCAACGGGTTGGTTTCGTTTTTCGATGACAAAAAAAATGTTACTGACGGTTAAAAACTATCAAAACAGACCGCAAATACCACTACGTAAAATTTTGTTTTTTAAATGATAAAAATATAGCAATATCATACTCAAATTAAATAAAATAAAATGCTCGTTTTTATGGTTCAATGTTTTTTTAAGAAATATTAACGTATGAAAAAGTATGCATGTTTAAAAATCGTGGAGGAAATCGGGTTAAAAATGAATATAAAAAGAATATATATCCAAAATATTAAGGGCTATAATTGTAACTGTTACTTAAATTTACAAAAGGAGGTGATTACAATTTTGGAAGTGTCAACATTTTCAGTGAAAAATTTAGGCTAGGAATGATTCTCCAGAGACAAATGTCAACAACTATTTTCTTTTATTAGAATAGGTAAATTGATGAAGTCGGTGATTGAAGACAGTTGATCTTAATTTCATAGTGGTGCAAGATGTCCATTTAAATTTGGGTTGGGATAATATGATTGCGGTAGCGAGGAATTGGTATGCGTGGGGGTGGTACAGATTGCCATCAGAAAGTATCAAGTGGTGGACTGGTGGTTCGTGGTGGAGGTTCTAGTCGGGATAAGTTTTTGGGGGAGAAAGGTTCACAGTGTGGGTTGGTGGGTAAATCTAATTATATTATTATTATTATTATTTTCACGTACGTTATGGTCACATCAACAAAAAATAACGAAGTCTAGCTCTATTAGTGAAAAGCTCTTAGATGAAAATATATTAAAATTTACTATTGTTGTACATTCTTAAAAATTGGATCTAACGCCAACCAATAAGTCAACGTTTGAATTATTAAAATTCAATAATGTATTTCTTTATTATCAAGTTCTTTTCCACACGGTCTGTCTTTGTAATTTGTACACATTCATGAAACCGATGATATGTGTGAGTGTTACGCTTGACATGGTATTTTATGCGTGATAACATAGATGCATTAGATCCACATACATTTGATTTATTTGGGACTGTAAAGCCCATTATTTATTCGAATGCTTTATAAAGGGTCGTCATATTTAAACACCACCCATGGTGTATTAACAACTCTATACGGTTCGTATAGGGGCTATACGAATCATATAGCCCTCACATGACTAACTAATGCACTGACGACAACTTTTCCAGTCTATACGGGTCATATATCCCCTAAACGTGAACACCCCTAACATAGACCATTACGTAAACGCTTATCAGGGGAAAAATCAGCTGACTCATTATGTGGATGACGTGAAATATGAAATAAATATTATTTTAAGCACCACCACCCACCTCCTCCACCATAGCCATCCACCGCACAACCATCATTTTCTACCCCTTGCAGCTAGGGATGCAAACGAGCTAAGCTACTCGCGAGCTATTTGAGATCGGATCGTTAAAAAGCTCGATCGAGCCGCTTAAAAGATTTCGAACTCGATCCTAAAATTAAGATCGTTTAATAAACGAGCCCGAGCTTTATTTATCGAGCTTAGGCCAGCTCGCGAGCCTAAATGAGCTTGTCATTAATATAATTTTTATAATATATATGTTTGTATATATTAAATACCTAGACGGGTACCCACGTGATGCAACGGGAAATGAAGACCCTGGTAATCACACAAGTAGTTTATGGGTGTGTATTGTTCGGCTGAAACCATGAAACTATTCAAACCGATCATTGGATTAATTCATAGTTGATTTTTTTCTTTAACTTTTGGCCGGTCTATTTCAATTTTCAGCGGGTCGGTTTCGGTTTTCGATGACAATGTTACTAATGGTTTAGTTTAAAAACCATCAAAATAGACCACAAATAATCCTATATAAAATGTTGTTTTTTAAATGATAAAAATATAGTAATATCATACTCAAATAAAATAAAATTAAATGCTCGTTTTTATGGTTCAATGTTTTTAAAAATATCTTAATGTATGAAAAAGTTATGTCTGTTTAAAAATCGTGAAGGAAATTGGGTTAAAAATAAATATAAAAAGAATATATATGTAAAATATTAAGGGCCATAATTGTATCTGTTACTTAAATTACAAAAGGAGGTGCTTAAAGTTTTGGAAGTGTCAACAGTTTTAGCGAAACATTTAGGCTAGGAATGATTCTCCAAGTGACGAGTGTTAACATCTATTCTCTTTTATTAGAATAGGTAGATTTATGAAGTCGTTGGTTGAAGACAGTTGATCTTAAGTTCATGGTGGTGCAAGATGTCCATTTCAATTTGGGTTGGGATATTATGATCGTGATAACGGGGGGTTGGTATGCGTGGTGGTGCAGGTTGCTATCAGAAAGCATCAAGTGGTGGACTGGTGGTTTGTGGTGGAGGTTCTAGTCGGGATTAGTTTTTGGGGGAGAAAGGTTCACCGTGTGGGATGGTGGGTAAATCTAATTATATTATTATTATTATTATTATTATTATTATTTTACGTATGTCATGGTCCACATCAACAAAAAATAACAGAGTCTAGCTCCATTAGTAAATAGCTCTTACATATTGAAATTTACTATTGTTGTACATTCTTAAAATTTGGATCTAACGCCAACAAATAAGTCAACGTTTGAATTATTGAAATCCAATATCGTATTTCTTTATTATCAAGTTCTTTTCCACACGGTCCGTCTTTGTAACTTGTACACATTCTTGAAACTGTAGATACGTGAGTGTTATGCTTAGCATGGTATTTTATGCTTGATAACATAGATGCAATAGATCCATAGACATTTGATTCACTTGGGCCTGTAAAGCCCAAAGTTATTATTTATTCGAATGCTTTATAAAGGGTTGTTATATTCAAACACCACCCCATTGTGTGTTAATATCTCTATACGGTTCGTATAGGGGCTATACGAGTCATATAGCCCTTACATGACTAACTAATGCACTGACGACAACTTTTCCAGTCTATATGGATCGTATAGCCCCTATATGAGCCGTATAATCTTCAAACACCGGATTCTCTCAATTACAAAAGAACAACATTTTGTACTTATAGGGGTCACATAGCCACTATACGAGCTGAATAAGCTTCAAACACCTGAAACTCTCTATCACTAAAGAACAAAATTTTGCACCTATACGGCTCGTATAGCCCTGTACGAGCCGTATAGGTGCAAATCGTGTCCAGATAACTTCTATGCTGTGAGAATAACATATGCATTTTTTTTTCAAATTGTGGGAATAGCCATAACCGACAAAGTTGATTGGTTATGATCAAGGTAATATGGTTAACAGACAATTTGGTTATTATTACGACTGGCCATGTTTCTTGTCTTTCAAATACACCAAGTAGTCGTCAGTTTCACCGATTAAATGCTCTTTCATTTTCTTTCTTGAAGACCATTGCTTAGGTGGATAGTTAGAAGGTCCCATAATTCAAATGTGTACACCGATGGAATCCTGCACCAACTACTAACAAATTGTCATATCTCCGATTCAACGTAGCATGATAGAAAAATATGATGAACTGATTCCTTTCCGCCTTCACATAAGGGGGGGGGGGGGGGGCACAACTTAATCTCATCAATGGTCTTCCTTCTTTATAGAGTAGGGTTGACATAATATGTCTGACACAACTCCATAAGACACAATTAAATGCGATGCTAAACAGAAACATGACGCGATAATTAATATTGTAATTTTCTCCCAACACGAGACAACCCTGTTTAGAAACATGTTAACACGAAACGACCTGTTTAGGAACATGATTAAAGACACAATATATAATACATATAACTTGAAATAATAATTATTAAAAATTTATAAAAGTCTTAATAAAAAGGTAAAGACAATAGCATTAATAAAATAATCTTTAACATATTTGAAGCAAAAATCCATACAATTTTTCATTAATACATAACATACTTTAATAAAATATGAAGAAATTTTAAGTAAAAATATAAGCAAGTTATTAATAGATTACTACGGTTAATAGGTGTTTAACATTTTAAGACACAAATTTAAACATGTTTTAAATAGGTCGGGATTTAAGACAGGAAACATGTTCATGTCATGTCTTGATAACAGGTCCGTGTTGATGCGGCGAGTCTTCCCATTTTCACTTTTCATCCAAAAATATTAACCTTTAACGGCATCGGCCATTTGTTCCATTCTATGACAAAAACCGGCTGTAAGTGTGTACTTTTGCGCACATCTCACGACATGAGTACATGACCTAGAAAAGAATTGGTCATCCAATTGCAAACCCATCACGGTTGGGGCCCTGGGGGTGTGTACTTTTGACTTCCAATTGCTAAAATGAATAATCTCACCACCTTCCAAAACACGGCAAAGAATAAATAACAATTAACAACGAAGAGAATAAAGACTTGACTTCCATTTGCATCCTATTTCTTTTATATGTTTAATTAGACTGGTCAATATGTGTAGAGAATAACTCATATATATATTTTTTAAGTTACTGACGTTGCTTTCTAACAAGATTTATAATATATATATTAGTTACAATTAGAAACCTAATGATTAGTGATTCAAATAAAAAATTATAAATCAACATAAGGTTTTGATATGAGTTACTTTTGGGCATGTTAAAATTTGATATTATTTTCATATAATAATTTTACTAACTACATTTTCATATTATAATTACTTTTGGACTTGTTACACTTTGATATAACTTTTACTAAACACACTCCGGAAAATTAAAATACATATATAAATATTTAACAACATAATGTCTTTTTTAATTTAAAAATACCATCATGAGATGCTTATTTTTATATAGGATACTTTATAAATTTATTCAAAACCGAGTCGTCTACGCAAGAATTAGTGAATACAAGTTCTACTACACATTTCAAATGCAATGTATTAGTTTCTCTTAGTTTCTCTAAAACTCAGTTGCTCATAAAATGTTTATTTCCATCAATAAACTTTAATAGTGGTTTTATCATTTCAAATTTAAATACCTTAAAACAACTGAAAAATCAAATTTCAAACTTTTTGCAAAACTGAGTCTCCTCACCTCCGAACACGGCAATGAATGAAGTTATTGTAAAGTTGAAAAATGAGATTAGACTTTGACTTCTTGCTTCCTTTTTGTTATATAAAAAAAGTTGTAAACTTAATACAACAAGTGAACAAACTCTTCCTTACAGTCTTACACATAACATTTACATGGCAAGCTTAATTGCCTTTCTGTTCACAATTAGCCTTGCCTTCAATATAGCAAAATCCCAATCCAATATCACCCGAGGTTCTTCTTTGACGCCTACCGGTGCAAACACCTCTTGGTTCTCACCATCCCGATTATTCGCCTTCGGTTTCTACCCACAAACGGGTGGCTACGCGGTTGGTATATACATTGCCGGCGTTCCAGAAAAGACCGTAGTCTGGACCGCTAGTCGTGAGACCCTTCCATTCTCAAATAATGCTACTTTGAGGTTCACATCTGATGGAAGGCTCACCATGGAACAAACACAAGGTCAAGAAACTAATCTATTTGATACTAGTGGTGCTTCTTTTGCTTCCATGCAAAACTCTGGAAACTTTGTGCTTTATGATTCGACCGGGACGGTGCTTTGGCAAAGCTTTGCCAACCCTACTGATACCCTTTTGGCCGGGCAGCGTCTCCTGCCCGGCCAAACGTTGTATTCCAGTGTCTCGAAGACCGACCACTCAATTGGAGTATTCCAGCTGAGTATGCAAAGTGATGGAAACCTTGTGTTGTACCCGAATAGAGGGACTGATGATCGCGCTTTTTGGGATACTGGCACGTCTCCAAAAGGACCTAATGTGACATTGAATCTTGCTTCCGATGGTTTCCTGTACTTGTTGCAAAATTCAACGGTTTTTATCTATAATTTAACTCAACGAGGATATCCAACAAAAGATGCATTGTATGTTATGAAATTTGATGTGGATGGAATCTTTAGGTTGTATTTTCATAATCTAACTCATGTGGACAAGAATGGATCTATCATATGGGCAGCGTCGTCAAACAAGTGTATGGCGGTCGGTCTTTGTGGCATTAACGGGTATTGTTCGGTCGTGAACGACGCTGCAAGATGTCAATGTCTACCCGGGTTTGAAGTAGTAAATCCAGATCTTTGGACTTCGGGTTGCCGAAGAAATAACACCATAGAAAGCTGCAAGATTCAGGATGCAGCTAGTACGACAATCCGAATGACAAATTTAAATAATGCTCTATGGGAAGATGCTGCATATCTCATCACAAAAGCACAAACACAAGAAGAGTGTTCATCTGCTTGCTTAAACGACTGCAACTGCGAAGCGGCACTATTCACAGGGCAAAAATGCAAATTGCAGAGGCTTCCGTTAAGATACGTGCAAGTAGTTGCTAGTGAGTCAAATGTTGGGTTGATTAAAGTATACACGTCCACTAATAAAAACGGATGGGATCCAACTAATGATCAACCGGTTCATGTTAAGAAAGTGCGGCAAAAGAATGCTATGATTATCGGTGTTTCCCTTATCTCATTTGCCGTACTTGTTTTGATAATTTCTGGAGTAATCATGTATAGAACTCAAGCTTGGGCATACCGAAAGATATCTGAAAATCTAAATGTCCAATTATTCGAGGACATGGGGCCTCGGGCATTTTCGTATGCTTCATTAGAGGAAATCACAGATGGTTTCAAAGAAGAATTGGGTAGAGGATCATTTGGGATAGTCTACAAAGGTATAATATCAAGCTCGATGAGACAAGTCGCGGTGAAGAAGTTAAAAGAAGAATTAGCACAAGAAGGGGAACGAGAATTTCAAACCGAAGTGAAGGTGATCGGGAGAACACACCATCGTAACCTAACAAGGTTGCTCGGTTACTGTTGTGAAGGTCCTCAAAGGCTACTGGTTTTTGAGTACATGACTCAAGGATCACTTGCGGATATATTATTCGGACCCAAAGAAAGCAAGCCAAAACCGAGTTGGATTGAAAGAATTAGAATGGCGGTTGATATTGCTCATGGCATACTTTACCTACATGAAGAATGTGATAACCCTATAATCCATTGTGACATTAAGCCTCAGAATATCCTCATGGACGAATACGGATGTGCAAAGATTTCAGATTTTGGGTTGGCTAAGCTACTTGAACATGATCAAACCAAAACGTCCACGTTGATTAGAGGAACGAGGGGTTATGTTGCGCCCGAATGGCACAAGGGGCAACAGATAACAGTTAAAGTGGATGTTTATAGTTTCGGGATTGTTCTATTTAATATATTGTGTTGCAGGAGGTATGTGGACAACAGTCTTCCTGATGGTGAAGCTATTCTTGAAGATTGGGTGTACGAGTGTTACGAAGCAGATGAAGTGTTAAAACTGGTAGATTATGATGAAGACGTAGAAAAGAAGAGACTCGAACAAATGATCAAAATAGGTCTTTGGTGTGTTCAAGAGGAGCCGTCTCTCCGCCCTTCGATGAAGAGGGTGGTGTTGATGCTTGAAGGGACTGTCAAAATACCAGCACCTCCCAACCCTACTTCATTCCTCAGTGTTGTTTAGTTCCACATTTTTCTGTATCAAAAAAAAATTCTGTTGATATATTATTTTAAAGAACTGAGTTTTCTGTTGTGATAGTGTAGCCAGTCAAGTAAAAGATCATGGCCAGTCATGGTGTCAATAATTAAGTAGCGGGTTAATGTTCCTTTTGATCCAGGTGGGCGTGGTCCGAAGCAAAACTCGAGGACGAGTTTTTCGAATATCGGGAGTATGATGCACGAGCATCTCCTAATTTAAATTCTTATTTTTATTATCTTTCAATATTTTGTGTTTATCTTGTTTCCAAGTTTATCTCATTATATTTTAGTATAAGTTAGGGCTGAAGGTTATGTATTTTTCAGTTTTTGAATGATAAGAACTTTGTTCTTGGAATCTTTTGGTTCGATTTATTGTCTTTGATTATCATGAGTTTCTTGAGCCATTGATCGCTTCCAAAACTGCATAACAAAGCATTGACGCGCTTGCTGATGCACTTGATGAGTGTATGGGTGGTGTGGTTCTTGTTAGTCATGATTCTAGACTGCATCACAAAGTCTGTTTTAAGATTTTTTTTTAATGTTATATAATAAGCCTATCATTTTCTATAATTAGCTTTCCTCAAAAGTGGTGGTGAAGCCGCACCCAACGGCATCGCTGTTGTCCGAAGTAGTGATATTGGCATTGAAAACACGATACCGATACCAGTAATGGAACAAACAAGTCAGCACGGTATTCGGTTTTTCGTTTTACTTTCCATATGTATCTAAAGTTGTACATTTTGTTTTTTTGGGTATCATAATTCAGTAATAGAATGCATATATGTTATGTGTTTTGTTATAAACAGGTTTGAATAAGGTCTAGCTTAGTTGTGTGTTTATTTGTTGTTTTCTTGCTTTTGTGATATATTGAATATTCATTAACATTTATTTGTTTCATTATTAGACATTACTAATAATTTGTCTTTGCACAACTTTGTGTTATAGGTGATTGTCTCTCGATTTATTGTTAATGGTATCAAGGCTTGCGTGTTTGGAGGTAAACAGTTGATAGAATGTCAATTTAGTATATTTATATAAAACTTGGATAGCCATAATATTACAAACAACAACCTGCTTGATCTATTTGCGTTGTTTCTTTTCAAGCTAAATCTTTTAATGTTTTGACCCTTTAAGATATGAAAACATATTGGATTGAAAAAACTGGCATACTAACCAACCAGACTGTGTTCATTTGTTTTTGGCCTTGAAAAGCTCTACCTTGGTTCATTTTTCAATTACAGATTTAGAATTGCTTCGTATTTTACAGTAGTCGGGCAAAACAAAAAGATTAATTTTTGTACGGGTATTTTTTACGTTCTAGTTCGATTAGTTTTGATACAACAATGGTTACGAGTATTTTGGACATAGGTCGATTTTTTAAAAAATGTATACATATATTACTAATGATCAATTTGACTTACTTTCATGTTTCGGGTGTCGGTCAAAACAAAAGGATTACTATCAATAACAATTTTGGTTATTTTAAAAATATTGGGTGTGCATGTCAACAATTTGCGAAAAGGTCGAACTTACAGAAAAAAATATTTTATTATTATTATTTTACATTTTGATTATTGGTTATTTTGGTATGCGATGGAGAGTAAACCTTTTCATCTTTTTTTTAAGTTAACAAAAAAGGAAAAGAAAATTTAATTATGAATGTTGACTTATGCTCTTTTTGACTTTGACTTTTAAGGTGAATCAAGCTAAGTTAAACTTCACAAGCAGTCAAAATGTCAGTTTTTACTTTTTAGATAATTTTGGTTTTTACATAAATGTTTTTTTAGTAAATTAGCAAATTACCAAGTCAAGTTTGAATTTTGATAGCTGCAAAGTGTTTACTATGAAGTTTCACCTTGTATAGTCAATTAAGCTATGTTAAACTTCAAAATCAATCCAAATGCCCAACTTTTTTTTACATGAATGTGATACTTACATAATTGCTTTTAAAGTACAAAATTCATAACACAAAAACATGTCAATATACCAACCAAGAAAATCTTATCTTTTTTAGATAACCCACTAAAAAATGACCAGAAGTAATGCATTCACAACATGAATCATGTTTTTTTTGGTAAATACCAAAGTAGCATATTTATATATCGGTCTTGGTTACGTTTCCACCTGTCTGTAACAAACCACTTGACATACCGATTTCTCAGGTACACCATCTAAAGTACATGTGTTAGCTTCTAACATTAAAAACCATTTGCGAGCCTACAAGTCTACAACACACCATCCTTTTGTACCTCCTCAAAGATGGATGGCTAAACTTTTGTATCAAAAAACAACATAAGGCAATGTGTAGTGGGCGTGGGTTAGGGCGAATTTTGGGCGCGAACACCCCCGGGGCGATTTTTGGGCGAAAAGGGGCGGCGGGGGCGGATTGTTATTGTCGCCAAAGTTGTTTAAAAATAATATTTTTTTTGATAATTTGACCATTTGACAACGGTCAACAATAAAAAAAATTAATTAAAACAATATATTTATATATCTATATAAACATAAACTTTCTTCTCCATTTCATATCCAGTTCATATCCTTCTTCTCCATTTCACATCTATATAAACATACACCTTCTTTAAAAAAAATCTAGCAGAATGAATCCTAGAAACAACCCGAACCAACCGAATTCCGTGGAACTCACCGTTACCATGAGAGAAATCATCAAAAAACACGAAAAGTGTGTCGAGGAATTCAACGATGCCATGAGAGAAACCAACAAACAACATGAAAAGATTGCTGCTATGTTGAAATTGCGGAAAATAAGTAAATAATACGAATCCCTCAAAGCGGCCGGGTTACACGAAGAGGCCGCATTATTGCAACGACAACGAATTGAAAAAAAATGAGCGAATATTATGGGTATTTTTAGTTATGTATTTTTTAATTTTTAGTTATGTATTTTTTTTGTATTTCTTTTTAATTTTAATGCATTTTTATTTAATTATTTAAATAAATTGGTTTTTATTTGTTTAGTTTAATTATAAAAAGAAAATAATAAAAAAAAAGATATTGTGGGCCCAATTTGTAGCCCCTACGTCATTACACCACAAAAACAAATTCTCACTCCTTGCTGACTGGGTGTCACGTGTCACAATTCGCCCCATTTGTAGCCCTCCACTACGCATAGCCTAAGCTTAAATTCCAACTATTATCGGCTATCTTCGCCTTCTTCCTCCATAGGCGAGGATTTCCATTAGTAACATGGACTAGGGGTGTTCGCGGTCCGGTTTGAGCGGTTTTTAGGTCAAACAATTAGCCAAACCGTTAGTAACGGTTTTGAATATCGAAAATCGAAACCGAACCGTTGAAACTGAAAACCAAACCGAACCGTTACTAATGGTTTGGTTCCGATTTGGTTTCACAGTTTGAAACATTTTTATTTAATATCCTACTCTCCAGATCTTGATAAATCTAATAATGTTGGTTCACATTCACATATAAATTTTTTTTACGCGGCTCCATAGATTATAAACCAACTACACATATTAAACTTGATATAGGGAGCTACAACCAATGGCTCCAGTCAACCTCTAAGATAGTTGTTATCTATTGACCATGACATAAATTGTATCGCACTAGCGCTTAAGTTTTACATAGTCGAAAGTTCACATGCTAATGAATAAAAACAAACATATAAAAAGCGTGGAGTTGTAATAAAAAACCAAACACGTTAATTAAATTTTATGTAAAATCCACCAACCCACATTAAACACAGACTGTATGTACATTATATATAATTTTAGAAAAATAAAATATATAGAAAAATCTTCCGGTCCCGTCCGGTTTTATACGGTTGATTTTTTTATAAACCGTAAACCAAACCGCTCGTTACGGTTTGAAAATTTGAAACCGACCGATCAAAAGTGAAGAAAATAAACCAGCCGTGAAACCAAACCGATGACCGGTTTGGACGGTTTCACGGTTTCAAACCGAACTGTGAACACCCCTAATATGGACCATGACGTAGACGCTTATCAGAGGAAAAAATCAGCTGACTCATTATGTGGATGACGTGAAATATGAAATAAATATTATTTTAAACACCACCACCCACCTCCTCCTCCACATCCAGCCACCACACAACCATCATTTTCTACCCCTTGGAGCTAGGGATGCAAACGCGCCAAGCTGCTCGCGAGCTACTTGAGATTGGATCGTTAAAAAGCTCGATCGAGCCGAGCTTAAATTACGAGCTCGATCCTAAAACTAAGATCGTTTAATAAACGAGCCCGAGCTTCACTTGTCGAGCTTAGGCCAGCTCGCGAGCCTAAATGAGCTTGTCATTAATATAATTTTTATAATATATATGTTTGTATATATTAAATAACTAGATTGGTGCACACGTGATGCAACGGGAAATGAAGACCCTGGTAATCACACAACAAGTTTATGGGTGTGTATTGTTCGGTTGAAACAATGAAACAATTCAAACCGGTCATTGGTTTAATTCATATTAGATTTTTTTCTTTAACTTTTGGCCGGTCGATTTCAATTTTCAACGGGTTGGTTTCGTTTTTCGATGACAAAAAAAATGTTACTGACGGTTAAAAACTATCAAAACAGACCGCAAATACCACTACGTAAAATTTTGTTTTTTAAATGATAAAAATATAGCAATATCATACTCAAATTAAATAAAATAAAATGCTCGTTTTTATGGTTCAATGTTTTTTTAAGAAATATTAACGTATGAAAGTATGCATGTTTAAAAATCGTGGAGGAAATCGGGTTAAAAATGAATATAAAAAGAATATATATCCAAAATATTAAGGGCTATAATTGTAACTGTTACTTAAATTTACAAAAAGAGGTGATTACAATTTTGGAAGTGTCAACATTTTCAGTGAAAAATTTAGGCTAGGAATGATTCTCCAGAGACAAATGTCAACAACTATTTTCTTTTATTATAATAGGTAAATTGATGAAGTCGGTGATTGAAGACAGTTGATCTTAATTTCATAGTGGTGCAAGATGTTTGGGATAATATGATTGCGGTAGCGAGGAATTGGTATGCGTGGGGGTGGTACAGATTGCCATCAGAAAGTATCAAGTGGTGGACTGGTGGTTCGTGGTGGAGGTTCTAGTCGGGATAAGTTTTTGGGGGAGAAAGGTTCACAGTGTGGGTTGGTGGGTAAATCTAATTATATTATTATTATTATTTTCACGTACGTTATGGTCACATCAACAAAAAATAACGAAGTCTAGCTCTATTAGTGAAAAGCTCTTAGATGAAAATATATTAAAATTTACTGTTGTTGTACATTCTTAAAAATTGGATCTAACGCCAACCAATAAGTCAACGTTTGAATTATTAAAATTCAATAATGTATTTCTTTATTATCAAGTTCTTTTCCACACGGTCTGTCTTTGTAATTTGTACACGTTCATGAAACCGATGATATGTGTGAGTGTTACGCTTGACATGGTATTTTATGCGTGATAACATAGATGCATTAGATCCACATACATTTGATTTATTTGGGACTGTAAAGCCCATTATTTATTCGAATGCTTTATAAAGGGTCGTCATATTTAAACACCACCCCATGGTGTATTAACAACTCTATACGGTTCGTATAGGGGTTATACGAATCATATAGCCCTCACATGACTAACTAATGCACTGACGACAACTTTTCCAGTCTATACGGGTCATATATCCCCTAAACGTGAACACCCCTAACATAGACCATTACGTAAACGCTTATCAGGGGAAAAATCAGCTGACTCATTATGTGGATGACGTGAAATATGAAATAAATATTATTTTAAGCACCACCACCCACCTCCTCCACCATAGCCATCCATCACACAACCATCATTTTCTACCCCTTGCAGCTAGGGATGCAAACGAGCTAAGCTACTCGCGAGCTATTTGAGATCAGATCGTTAAAAGGCTCTATCGAGCCGCTTAAAATATTTCGAACTCGATCCTAAAACTAAGATCGTTTAATAAACGAGCCCGAGCTTTATTTATCGAGCTTAGGCCAGCTCGCGAGCCTAAATGAGCTTGTCATTAATATAATTTTTATAATATATATGTTTGTATATATTAAATACCTAGACGGGTACCCACGTGATGCAACGGGAAATGAAGACCCTGGTAATCACACAAGTAGTTTATGGGTGTGTATTGTTCGGCTGAAACCATGAAACTATTCAAACCGATCATTGGATTAATTCATAGTTGATTTTTTCTTTAACTTTTGGCCGGTCTATTTCAATTTTCAGCGGGTTGGTTTCGGTTTTCGATGACAATGTTACTAATGGTTTAGTTTAAAAACCATCAAAATAGACCACAAATAATCCTATATAAAATGTTGTTTTTTAAATGATAAAAATATAGTAATATCATACTCAAATAAAATAAAATTAAATGCTCGTTTTTATGGTTCAATGTTTTTAAAAATATCTTAATGTATGAAAAAGTTATGTCTGTTTAAAAATCGTGAAGGAAATTGGGTTAAAAATAAATATAAAAAGAATATATATGTAACCATAATTGTATCTGTTACTTAAATTACAAAAGGAGGTGCTTAAAGTTTTGGAAGTGTCAACAGTTTTAGCGAAACATTTAGGCTAGGAATGATTCTCCAAGTGACGAGTGTTAACATCTATTCTCTTTTATTAGAATAGGTAGATTTATGAAGTCGTTGGTTGAAGACAGTTGATCTTAAGTTCATGGTGGTGCAAGATGTCCATTTCAATTTGGGTTGGGATATTATGATCGTGATAACGGGGGGTTGGTATGCGTGGTGGTGCAGGTTGCTATCAGAAAGCATCAAGTGGTGGACTGGTGGTTTGTGGTGGAGGTTCTAGTCGGGATTAGTTTTTGGGGGAGAAAGGTTCACCGTGTGGGATGGTGGGTAAATCTAATTATATTATTATTATTATTATTATTATTATTATTATTTTACGTATGTCATGGTCCACATCAACAAAAAATAACAGAGTCTAGCTCCATTAGTAAATAGCTCTTATATATTGAAATTTACTATTGTTGTACATTCTTAAAATTTGGATCTAACGCCAACAAATAAGTCAACGTTTGAATTATTGAAATCCAATATCGTATTTCTTTATTATCAAGTTCTTTTCCACACGGTCCGTCTTTGTAACTTGTACACATTCTTGAAACTGTAGATATGTGAGTGTTATGCTTAGCATGGTATTTTATGCTTGATAACATAGATGCAATAGATCCATAGACATTTGATTCACTTGGGCCTGTAAAGCCCAAAGTTATTATTTATTCGAATGCTTTATAAAGGGTTGTAATATTCAAACACCACCCTATTGTGTGTTAATATCTCTATACGATTCGTATAGGGGCTATACGAGTCATATAGCCCTTACATGACTAACTAATGCACTGACGACAACTTTTCCAGTCTATATGGATCGTATAGCCCCTATATGAGCCGTATAATCTTCAAACACCGGATTCTCTCAATTACAAAAGAACAACATTTTGTACTTATAGGGGTCACATAGCCACTATACGAGCTGAATAAGCTTCAAACACCTGAAACTCTCTATCACAAAAGAACAAAATTTTGCACCTATACGGCTCGTATAGCCCTGTACGAGCCGTATAGGTGCAAATCGTGTCCAGATAACTTCTATGCTGTGAGAATAACATATGCATTTTTTTTTCAAATTGTGGGAATAGCCATAACCGACAAAGTTGATTGGTTATGATCAAGGTAATATGGTTAACAGACAATTTGGTTATTATTACGACTGGCCATGTTTCTTGTCTTTCAAATACACCAAATAGTCGTGAGTTTCACCGATTAAATGCTCTTTCATTTTCTTTCTTGAAGACCATTGCTTAGGTGGATAGTTAGAAGGTCCCATAATTCAAATGTGTACACCGATGGAATCCTGCACCAACTACTAACAAATTGTCATATCTCCGATTCAACGTAGCATGATAGAAAAATATGATGAACTGATTCCTTTCCGCCTTCACATAGGGGGGGGGGGGCACAACTTAATCTCATCAATGGTCTTCCTTCTTTATAGAGTAGGGTTGACATAACATGTCTGACACAACTCCATAAGACACAATTAAATGCGATGCTAAACAGAAACATGACGCGATAATTAATATTGTAATTTTCTCCCAACACGAGACAACCCTGTTTAGAAACATGTTAACACGAAACGACCTGTTTAGGAACATGATTAAAGACACAATATATAATACATATAACTTGAAATAATAATTATTAAAAATTTATAAAAGTCTTAATAAAAAGGTAAAGACAATAGCATTAATAAAATAATCTTTAACATATTTGAAACAAAAATCCATACAATTTTTCATTAATACATAACATACTTTAATAAAATATGAAGAAATTTTAAGTAAAAATATAAGCAAGTTATTAATAGATTACTACGGTTAATAGGTGTTTAACATTTTAAGACACAAATTTAAACATGTTTTAAATAGGTCGGGATTTAAGACAGGAAACATGTTCATGTCATGTCTTGATAACAGGTCCGTGTTGATGCGGCGAGTCTTCCCATTTTCACTTTTCATCCAAAAATATTAACCTTTAACGGCATCGGCCATTTGTTCCATTCTATGACAAAAACCGGCTGTAAGTGTGTACTTTTGCAGACATCTCACGACATGAGTACATGACCTAGAAAAGAATTGGTCATCCCATTGCAAACCCATCACGGTTGGGGCCCTGGGGGTGTGTACTTTTGACTTCCAATTGCTAAAATGAATGATCTCACCACCTTCCAAAACACGGCAAAGAATAAATAACAATTAACAACGAAGAGAATAAAGACTTGACTTCCATTTGCATCCTATTTCTTTTATATGTTTAGACTGGTCAATATGTATATATATTTTTTAAGTTACTGACGTTGCTTTCAAACAAGATTTATAAAATATATATTAGTTACAATTAGAAACCTAATGATTAGTGATTCAAATAAAAAATTATAAATCAACATAAGGTTTTGATATGAGTTACTTTTGGGCATGTTAAAATTTGATATTATTTTCATATAATAATTTTACTAACTACATTTTCATATTATAATTACTTTTGGACTTGTTACACTTTGATATAACTTTTACTAAACACACTCCGGAAAATTAAAATACATATATAAATATTTAACAACATAATGTCTTTTTTAATTTGAAAATACCATCATGAGATGCTTATTTTTACATAGGATACTTTATAAATTTATTCAAAACCGAGTCGTCTACGCAAGAATTAGTGAATACAAGTTCTACTACACATTTCAAATGCAATGTATTAGTTTCTCTTAGTTTCTCTAAAACTCAGTTGCTCATAAAATGTTTATTTCCATCAATAAACTTTAATAGTGGTTTTATCATTTCAAATTTAAATACCTTAAAACAACTGAAAAATCAAATTTCAAACTTTTTGCAAAACTGAGTCTCCTCACCTCCGAACACGGCAATGAATGAAGTTATTGTAAAGTTGAAAAATGAGATTAGACTTTGACTTCTTGCTTCCTTTTTGTTATATAAAAAAAGTTGTAAACTTAATACAACAAGTGAACAAACTCTTCCTTACAGTCTTACACATAACATTTACATGGCAAGCTTAATTGCCTTTCTGTTCACAATTAGCCTTGCCTTCAATATAGCAAAATCCCAATCCAATATCACCCGAGGTTCTTCTTTGACGCCTACCGGTGCAAACACCTCTTGGTTCTCACCATCCCGATTATTCGCCTTCGGTTTCTACCCACAAACGGGTGGCTACGCGGTTGGTATATACATTGCCGGCGTTCCAGAAAAGACCGTAGTCTGGACCGCTAGTCGTGAGACCCTTCCATTCTCAAATAATGCTACTTTGAGGTTCACATCTGATGGAAGGCTCACCATGGAACAAACACAAGGTCAAGAAACTAATCTATTTGATACTAGTGGTGCTTCTTTTGCTTCCATGCAAAACTCTGGAAACTTTGTGCTTTATGATTCGACCGGGACGGTGCTTTGGCAAAGCTTTGCCAACCCTACTGATACCCTTTTGGCCGGGCAGCGTCTCCTGCCCGGCCAAACGTTGTATTCCAGTGTCTCGAAGACCGACCACTCAATTGGAGTGTTCCAGCTGAGTATGCAAACAGATGGAAACCTTGTGTTGTACCCGAATAGAGGGACTGATGATCGCGCTTACTGGGCTGCCGGCACGTATGAAGCCGGACCAAACGTGACACTGAATCTTGCTTCCGATGGTTTCCTGTACTTGTTACAAAATTCGACGTTTTTTATCTATAATTTAACTCAACGAGGATATCCAACAAAAGATGCATTGTATGTTATGAAATTTGATGTGGATGGAATCTTTAGGTTGTATTTTCATAATCTAACTCATGTGGACAAGAATGGATCTATCATATGGGCAGCGTCGTCAAACAAGTGTATGGCGGTCGGTCTTTGTGGCATTAACGGGTATTGTTCGGTCGTGAACGACGCTGCAAGATGTCAATGTCTACCCGGGTTTGAAGTAGTAAATCCAGATCTTTGGACTTCGGGTTGCCGAAGAAATAACACCATAGAAAGCTGCAAGATTCAGGATGCAGCTAGTACGACAATCCGAATGACAAATTTAAATAATGCTCTATGGGAAGATGCTGCATATCTCATCACAAAAGCACAAACACAAGAAGAGTGTTCATCTGCTTGCTTAAACGACTGCAACTGCGAAGCGGCACTATTCACAGGGCAAGAATGCAAATTGCAGGGGCTTCCGTTAAGATACGTGCAAGTAGTTGCTAGTGAGTCAAATGTTGGGTTGATTAAAGTATACACGTCCACTAATAAAAACGGATGGGATCCAACTAATGATCAACCGGTTCATGTTAAGAAAGTGCGGCAAAAGAATGCTATGATTATCGGTGTTTCCCTTATCTCATTTGCTGTACTTGTTTTGATAATTTCTGGAGTAATCATGTATAGAACTCAAGCTTGGGCATACCGAAAGATATCTGAAAATCTAAATGTCCAATTATTCGAGGACATGGGGCCTCGGGCATTTTCGTATGCTTCATTAGAGGAAATCACAGATGGTTTCAAAGAAGAATTGGGTAGAGGATCATTTGGGATAGTCTACAAAGGTATAATATCAAGCTCGATGAGACAAGTCGCGGTGAAGAAGTTAAAAGAAGAATTAGCACAAGAAGGGGAACGAGAATTTCAAACCGAAGTGAAGGTGATCGGGAGAACACACCATCGTAACCTAACAAGGTTGCTCGGTTACTGTTGTGAAGGTCCTCAAAGGCTACTGGTTTTTGAGTACATGACTCAAGGATCACTTGCGGATATATTATTCGGACCCAAAGAAAGCAAGCCAAAACCGAGTTGGATTGAAAGAATTAGAATGGCGGTTGATATTGCTCATGGCATACTTTACCTACATGAAGAATGTGATAACCCTATAATCCATTGTGACATTAAGCCTCAGAATATCCTCATGGACGAATACGGATGTGCAAAGATTTCAGATTTTGGGTTGGCTAAGCTACTTGAACATGATCAAACCAAAACGTCCACGTTGATTAGAGGAACGAGGGGTTATGTTGCGCCCGAATGGCACAAGGGGCAACAGATAACAGTTAAAGTGGATGTTTATAGTTTCGGGATTGTTCTATTTAATATATTGTGTTGCAGGAGGAATGTGGACAACAGTCTTCCTGATGGTGAAGCTATTCTTGAAGATTGGGTGTACGAGTGTTACGAAGCAGATGAAGTGTTAAAACTGGTAGATTATGATGATGACGTAGAAAAGAAGAGACTCGAACAAATGATCAAAATAGGTCTTTGGTGTGTTCAAGAGGAGCCGTCTCTCCGCCCTTCGATGAAGAGGGTGGTGTTGATGCTTGAAGGGACTGTCAAAATACCAGCACCTCCCAACCCTACTTCATTCCTCAGTGTTGTTTAGTTCCACATTTTTCTGTATCAAAAAAAAATTTCTGTTGATATATTATTTTAAAGAACTGAGTTTTCTGTTGTGATAGTGTAGCCAGTCAAGTAAAAGATCATGGCCAGTCATGGTGTCAATAATTAAGTAGCGGGTTAATGTTCCTTTTGATCCAGGTGGGCGTGGTCCGAAGCAAAACTCGAGGACGAGTTTTTCGAATATCGGGAGTATGATGCACGAGCATCTCCTAATTTAAATTCTTATTTTTATTATCTTTTAATATTTTGTGTTTATCTTGTTTCCAAGTTTATCTCATTATATTTTAGTATAAGTTAGGGCTGAAGGTTATGTATTTTTTAGTTTTTGAATGATAAGAACTTTGTTCTTGGAATCTTTTGGTTCGATTTATTGTCTTTGATTATCATGAGTTTCTTGAGCCATTGATCGCTTCCAAAACTGCATAACAAAGCATTGACGCGCTTGCTGATGCACTTGATGAGTGTATGGGTGGTGTGGTTCTTGTTGTCATGATTCTAGACTGCATCACAAAGTCTGTTTTAAGATTTTTTTTAATGTTATATAATAAGCCTATCATTTTCTATAATTAGCTTTCCTCAAAAGTGGTGGTGAAGCCGCACCCAACGGCATCGCTGTTGTCCGAAGTAGTGATATTGGCATTGAAAACACGATACCGATACCAGTAATGGAACAAACAAGTCAGCACGGTATTCGGTTTTTCGTTTTACTTTCCATATGTATCTAAAGTTGTACATTTTGTTTTTTTGGGTATCATAATTCAGTAATAGAATGCATATATGTTATGTGTTTTGTTATAAACAGGTTTGAATAAGGTCTAGCTTAGTTGTGTGTTTATTTGTTGTTTTCTTGCTTTTGTGATATATTGAATATTCATTAACATTTATTTGTTTCATTATTAGACATTACTAATAATTTGTCTTTGCACAACTTTGTGTTATAGGTGATTGTCTCTCGATTTATTGTTAATGGTATCAAGGCTTGCGTGTTTGGAGGTAAAAAGTTGATAGAATGTCAATTTAGTATATTTATATAAAACTTGGATAGCCATAATATTACAAACAACAACCTGCTTGATCTATTTGCGTTGTTTCTTTTCAAGCTAAATCTTTTAATGTTTTGACCCTTTAAGATATGAAAACATATTGGATTGAAAAAACTGGCATACTAACCAACCAGACTGTGTTCATTTGTTTTTGGCCTTGAAAAGCTCTACCTTGGTTCATTTTTCAATTACAGGTTTAGAATTGCTTCGTATTTTACAGTAGTCGGGCAAAACAAAAAGATTAATTTTTATACGGGTATTTTTTACGTTCTAGTTCGATTAGTTTTGATACAACAATGGTTACGAGTATTTTGGACATAGGTCGATTTTTAAAAAAATGTATATATATTACTAATGATCAATTTGACTTACTTTCATGTTTCGGGTGTCGGTCAAAACAAAAGGATTACTATCAATAACAATTTTGGTTATTTTAAAAATATTGGGTGTGCATGTCAACAATTTGCGAAAAGATCGAACTTACAGAAAAAAATATTTTATTATTATTATTATTATTATTATTATTATTATTATTATTATTATTATTATTATTATTATTATTTTACATTGATTATTGGTTATTTTGGTATGCGATGGAGAGAAAACCTTTTCATCTTTTTTTTAAGTTAACAAAAAAGGAAAAGAAAATTTAATTATGAATGTTGACTTATGCTCTTTTTGACTTTGACTTTTAAGGTGAATCAAGCTAAGTTAAACTTCACAATCAGTCAAAATGTCAGTTTTTACTTTTTAGATTGAAGAGGTATGTACCCGCCTCAACACCGAGCGAGGCGGGTCAACCCACAAGATATAGACAAGAGTCTTGAAATCAAGACATTATGAAGGCACAAATCCAAAACCTATGCGTATGGCGCATATAACATATGCTCACGCATATCACATATGCTCATGCATCACATGCTCAGGCATCACATATGCTCATGCATCACATGCTCACGCATATCACATATGCTCACGCATATCACATCCGCGCGTGGCGCATATCACATGCTTGTGCATATCACATCTGCGCATGAAACATCTGCGCGTGAGAATAAAGAGAAGACCTCGCGCATCCTCAGGATAGGCGCGTATCAGACATGCACATAATCAACCTCGTCCTTATCCAAATCAGGATTAGGGCAACCTTGATTGTGCACGTCAGACAACCTTCCAGAAGGTATCTTTTTAAGGAATAAGAATATGCTGATGTTGACAGCTGCCAATGAAAGGTGGACAACTCAGCAAAACCCATGTGCTACCACGTGATTATAACCAATGAAAAAGCACCAGGTGTCCCCAAGGACACGTTGCGCAAATCAATTGGAGGAGGCCAACAAGGCTGAGCCCAATCAGTGGAAACCCTAGCACTATAAATACCACATCAACTCCACAAGGAAGACAGATCCAACAACACTCAATCATCCAATTACATCCAGTAACACAGAATCACATCTAACTACAGAGTATTCAGCTATATTAAGCAATACTCTCCAAATTTCCTTATTCTCATATTATTACCTTCTCCTACAAACACTTATTCTCACACCGGAGGGTTACCCCAAAGAGGACCCCTCTGTCCCTTTCTGAGGGGTAAGTTTACGGTGCTGTTCATTTTGTAGGTGGAAGAATCAAGATCCCAGAGAACCATCGGTGGAATAGCATAATCACACCCGAGGAAAGTAGATCGTCTACCAGTGAGTCTATCCACGTCTCTTCATTGGCGCCATCCACTGTTACAACGGCAACAAGATCTTCATTAGATCTATAAAAAAAAAAAAATTTCACCATGGTTTCTGGCGTTCGTAACGTTGATCAAGTTCTGGAGGATATTGAACGTGAGGATGTTAATGAGGGACAGCAGTTTCTGAGGGTGCCGCGTGATTCTACGCGCACCACCAGTAACCGTCCCTTCATCACAACTCCTCATGGCCAGACTGAAACTCCTCCAGACGATCTCACGTTACAAAATCTTGCCGGCGCGAAACAAAAAGGACCAATGGGTCCAGAAGATGAAACAAATGACCCTAAAGAATGGCTCATAAACGAGCAACGGCGTCTAATGGACAAGTACAATGAGCTGGTCAAACAAAAAACACAAAGGCAAGCGTTTGATAAGCAAACTGTTCATGGAACAAGAAGGGGGCGCGCGCCGGAAGAGGGTCACTCTGTTCACACTGAACACGCTGAGTTTAGTGATGAAGAAGTGCACAGCGTCAGGAGGACGCGAGATACTCATGCAGGAGGCTCACAGCCCCGCGCGCAAATGAACATGGCGCCTGGAGCCAGAGCCGATCTGGATCTGCACGCACCGTACAGCCCACCAGTGAGAGGGCAAGTGGACGTAACCACACCGTACAGGCCAGCCATCTTAGTGAAACATTCAAAATTCACTGAGCGCATCGCGAAGGCCCCCATTCAGCACAAAACCAAGATGCCAAGTGGTTTGGGCAAATATGACGGCACAACAGATCCAGACGATTTCTTGCAAGGTTTTTACAACACGGGAAACCTAGAAAGCTGGAGGATGCCAACATGGTGTCACATGTTTGCTCGCTGCCTCACGGGCGCGGCGCGTGTTGTAACACCCCGACCAAAGGCGGATTATACATCGGGGCGCCACATATTGTTTCATTACTCGTGACACTATTGGGTGTCAATATTTAATAAATACGTTCATTCGCGCACGCGCAGGGTAAACACAAGATAACATAAATAAACCAACATAAATCAATATATTATAAATCATAATATTCGAACAGCAAAAACTTGTCTTGATACATTTTAATCTAGGTCCAAAATAAAGAAACTTCCTATGTGTCCACAAGCTCCAAAACAGCTACTGCAAACCTGAACATGTGTTAAAATAAACGTCAAACACTTGCGTGTTGGTGAGAAATCAAGTTTAATACAATACATAGATAACAATAAATCTGCGCGCAACATGTGTATGTCTGGTTTTCAACAAGGGTGTAATCTGATCGGGACCAACTCTAAGATTCATAAGACTGCCAGTGCTCACAATTGAGCTCACAAACAAGACTAACTGTGCATGTGTAAACAAAAGAGAAAATCATAAACGATAGTTCTCCCGTGTTCATCTAATGGTACCATGAAAACTGCGGAATAGACCGACAAGACGGTTAATGATCCACACATACAAATAAACAGCCAAGTCTACGTCCTCAACACATGAGATACTGCGCGACTAAAGTTCATAAACAGTTTAAGACTAAGTTTGTATGAACACATGAACATCCCAAAACATTAAAAGCAAAAAGGGATTAGGTACGAGATTACTCACATGATAAACGATGCGGTGTAAGATAAAGCAAGAACCAACTTTAAACAAGCACAAGTTAACCTATAAATAAGATTATTGTTTTAATGATTTGTTTTAAGTCTTGATTATAAGTTAGCATAATTAATAAGTAAATTATTATATATATATTACCGAAAATCAGGGCAGAGGAGAGGAGAAAACGGAGGCAAAGAGGAAGACGGCAGAGAGAGCAAGGAGCAAGAGAACAGGAGAGATTAAGTGTTTTGTGTGTGTAGTGTTAGGAAAAAATATCATTATTATTTATAGGAAAACCCTAGGAGACATAATCCCTAGAAAAGGGGAAAAGATCTTAACAGGATCAAGCAAAAGATATCAAAAAGCATAAGAATCCAAAAGCAAAAGATATGGAAAGATATGGCAGCTGCAGAGGCAAGATAAAGCTGTCAGGGAACAGTAAAAAAAAAGCATGGGCGGGTAGATAAAGGTACAGGTCAAGCATGGCAAAAGCAGATCTCAAAAGATTATGTCAGTCACTTTATCTGTCAACCAATGGGGTTGGTGCGCATGCTGCGCCGAAAGTAACTTTTCAGACATAAAGCAGATTAGGTCAACAGCTCAAAAGATAAGACAACTCAAAAGCAACGGCTAGATTAAACAGAAGAAAACTCAAAGGGGGTTTAGCGCGAGAAGGCTGACACAGAAGGTCAAGAGAGCGCGAGCGCGAAGGCAGACAGAACTAACCTTAACGCGTCGCGGAAAGAAATACATTTCTTAGCGCGCCGCGGGAGGAACTAAAATTCCTAGCGCGCCGCGGGAAGAACTAGAATTCTTCGCGCGTCGAGGGATGAACTACGATTCTTAGCGCGCTGCGAGAAGAACTACAAATCCTTAGCGCGTCGCGGGAAGAACTACCGTTCTTAGCGCGCTGCGAGAAGAATTACAATTCTTAGCGCGCTGCGAGAAGAGTTCGTCTCGCGTATCGCTGAAACAGGTGGTCTTCACGCAGGATTCCTTGTAAGGGGTCTGGCGCGTGGAGCTGCGCAGACAACCTTAGGCGGGAAGGAACAAAGGACAAGCAAAGAGTTAGAAAAAAAAAGAGGGAAACAAGGCGTAAGGGCAGGACGGCGACAAGAGGGAAAAGAAGGCGGAAAGAGAGAAGGAGAGGGACGGGACGGCGGAAAGAAAAAGAGAGAAAGAGGCGGGAAGGAAAACATATATTATTATTAAAAGTAAAATATAAGTATAAATATTACATAATAAAAGAAAGAGATCGGGTCAGAGAAACGGGTACCTGGGTCGGGTCGGATCGGGGCAGATGTCACAGTCTCCCCTACTTTAAGAAATTTCGTCCCGAAATTTATCTCGAAGTAGGTTGCGCAGAGAACAGGTGCGGGTACTTGATCTTCATTTGATCTTCCCTTTCCCATGTAAACTCGGCTCCGCGCTTGGACTCCCAACGAACTTTCACGATAGGGATACGACTGCGCTTGGTTTGCTTTACCTCGCGATCCATAATCTCAACAGGCTTCTCAACGAAATGCATAGTTTCATCAACTTGAACTTCATCAAGTGGAATGTGAAGGTTCTCGTCAGCTAAACACTTCTTGAGATTGGATACATGGAACGTTGGATGCACATTACTGAGCGCGGGCGGCAGGTCAAGTCTGTAGGCAACTTTTCCCACACGCGCGAGAATCTTGAATGGACCAACATAACGAGGAGCAAGCTTACCCTTCTTCCCAAAGCGGACAACACCTTTCCAAGGCGACACTTTGAGGAGAACAAGATCACCAACTTGAAATTCGAGAGGCTTTCGCCTACGATCTGCGTAACTCTTCTGTCGGCTTCTGGCAGTCAGTAGATGATCACGGATCTTGGCGATTTTATCGGTTGTCTCTTGAACAAGTTCGGGTCCTGTGATTTGAGCTTCTCCCACTTCGCTCCAACAAATCGGGGAGCGGCACTTACGACCGTAAAGTGCTTCAAATGGGGCCATACCAATACTGGAATGATAGCTGTTATTATAAGAGAACTCAATCAAAGGCAGGTGCGAATCCCAATTACCTCCAAAATCAAGAACACAAGATCGGAGCATATCCTCAAGAGTTTGAATAGTTCGCTCAGACTGACCGTCAGTCTGAGGATGATATGCCGTACTCATGTCCAAGCGAGTTCCTAGCGCAGATTGGAGAGATTTCCAAAAGCGAGATATAAAACGGCCATCGCGATCGGATATGATGCTCAAAGGAGTACCATGGCGGCAGACAATTTCCTTGACATAAAGCTGCGCGAGTTGCTCAACACGGTAGTTTTCACGAATGGGCAGAAAGTGAGCAGACTTAGTCAAACGATCCACTATTACCCAAATGCTATC